>NW_026636135.1:0-2127 GCF_028554395.1 Pezoporus wallicus | reverse complement strand
GGAACAGGGGGTTACAGTTGTAATCTTCCCCCGGTTTCAACCGACCGGGGACATCTGTTCCTAGTTTCTCCGTTGCTACTGCGGCAGTTTTCTTTTCTGCCTTGTATCTTTTTATACAGTTCATTACTTCCCTCCGTGGTTTACCGAGTTTCTTTGCCTTTTTATAATCATTAAGCACTGAGTCAAATCGTTCATCCCCAAACTTTCGCCACTCACTCTCCTCAAATATTGTATTAGGATCTACAAAAAAAAATCTCTTAGCCTTCCCTAGCCACTAGACCTGCTAGCTGCTTTAGAGTCTCAGGCTCAATTCCCCGCTTTTATAAAAAGCACTGTAAAAAGTTCAGGGCTCAGTTCCCCGCTTTTTTAAAAAGCACTGTAATAAGTCCAGGGCTACCTCTCGGTCCATTTTCATGGCCGGTCTTTCCCGGATCGTCTTCTTCTGAGTCATCCTGTAACCTCGGTCTCCGGATCGGCCTCCCGAAGCAGCAGTGTCTGGTTCGCCCCAGTGGCGGATTCTTTCGGTTAGTCGAAGCACCCGGGTCCGTCACGCCACCGCAGCAGCATTGCCCGCGCTTCCCGGCCGCTGCCGCCGGCGCCGCTCACTCGCCGTTCTGGGTCCCCGTCGACCGGGGCCCTGTATCCCGGGTCCCCATCGACTGGGGCCCTGTATCCGGGTCCCCGTTAAACCGGGGCCCTGTATTCCGGGTCCCCGTCGGCCGGGGCCCTGTATCCGGGTCCCCGCTAGTCGGGGCCCTGTATCCCGGGTCCCCGCTAGTCGGGGCCCTGTATCCCGGGTCCCCGTCGGCCGGGGCCCTGTAATCCGGGTCCCCGATAGTCGGGGCCCTGTAATCCGGGTCCCCGCTAGTCGGGGCCCTGTAATCCGGGTCCCCAGCGACTGGGGCCCTGTAGTCCGCGTCCCTGTTCGGGCACCATTTGTAAGCGGCGAGGAGAAGCAGACAGGCCAACCCAATATGGGTGATAAGCAACTTCTACTTTATTTGTGACGCAGTTCACACATATATAGGAGTGGTATTCAGCCACTCCTTCTTGGCATAACAGTATTGGTTAGCCCCCACAGCTTCCTCCACATTCTCCTCCCAGGTCCGGTCTCTGGCCACCTATGGGGGCCACCCCCTGCCTTGCTTGCACAGTCCTCCAGAACTCTATGGTTCTGCTCTTAGAGTCATTCTGCAACATTCACCAACACTGTTCTCAAGCTAGAAGTCAAAACACAGCACTGCACCAGTTAACACAAAGGAAAAACATGACTGCTACTGCTGAACCCAGGACACATGCCTTCCAGGAGAATCTGCTCCAAGATGTTGCCAGGCACAGAGGTGAGACTGACTGCTCTGTAATTCCCCGGGTCATCCATTTTCCCTTTCTTGAAAATAGGGGTTATATTTCCCTTTTTCCAGTCATCGGGAACTTCACCTGACTGCCATGATTTCTCAAATATGATGGCCAGCGGCTTCGCAACTTCATTTGCCAACTCCTTCAAGACCCGCGGATGGATCTCATCAGGACCCATGGACTTGTGCACATTCAGATTTTTAAGATGGTCTCGACCCAGTTCCTCTCCTACAGTGGGTGCAAGGTCTTCATTCTCACAGTCCCTGCATCTGCCTTCCAAGACTTGGGTGGTGCGGTCAGAGCCTTTACCAGTGAAGACCAAGGCAAAGAAGTCTTCCAGAACCTCAGCCTTCTCCAAATCCCGTGTAGCCAGTTCTCCTGAGAGCTTCCTGAGGCGGCCTATATTCTCCCTAGTCTGTTTTTTATTTGCTATGCACTTGTAGAATCCCTTCCTGTTATCTTTAATACCTCTAGCTAAGTTGAATTCTAACTGGACCATAGCTTTCCTAAACTGGTCCCAGATCCCCGGACAACATCCCTGTATTCTTCCCATGCCACCTGTCCTTGCTTGACCTTTTATAAGCCTTTTTTTTCCATTTGAATTTTCCTCAGGAGCTCCTTATCCATCCAAGGAGGTCTCCTGGCCCTCCTGCTGCACTTCCTTCTGGTTGGGATGCAACACTCCTGAGCTTGTAGCAGGTGATCCTTGAATATCAACCAAGAGTCTTGGGCCCCTCTGGCCTCTGGGGCTGGATCCCATGGGAACAAGGC
>NW_026636134.1:0-214 GCF_028554395.1 Pezoporus wallicus | reverse complement strand
CTGCTTCTCCTATGGCATACAGGGTCACAGCCCTGAAACAGACCCAAAACAGGCCAAGTATGTCCCAAATCACTCCAAAACCAGCTCCAAAACCCCCAAACCAACCCAAAACCACCTTGTCCTGCTTCTCCTATGGAACACAGGGTCAGAGCCCCAAAAAAGACACAAAACATGACAAAAATAGGACAAAACCACCCCAAAACCTCCTTGTCCT
>NW_026636133.1:0-2119 GCF_028554395.1 Pezoporus wallicus | reverse complement strand
ATGTGGGGGGACATAGGGATATGGGGGTATATGGGGGGGATATGGGGGGATATAGGGGGCCATAACGGGGGATATGGGGGGTCTATAGGGGGTGTGTGTGGGGGTCTGTAGGGTTCTCTATGGGTACCTGTGGGGTTTCTATGTGTCCCTATGGGTCTCTATGGGTCCCTATGGGTCTCTATGGGTCCCTATGTGTCCCAATGTGTCTCTATGGGTCCCTATGTGTCCCAATGTGTCCCTATGGGTCCCAATGTGTCCCTATGGGTCGCTATGGGGCAGGTGGGGAACCGGGTCGGCGTTCGCCGCGGTGCCGATGACTCCATGCACATCCTGGTGGACGGCGAGGACATGGGGCCGGCCGCCACCGGCGTCGCCAAGGTAACGGAGGCCACGCCCCCTTTCCGAGACCACGCCCCCTTCGAGACCACGCCCCCTTCGAGACCACGCCCCCCTTAAAGCACGCCCCCTTTATACAATGCCCATTGAAAGCCATGGCCCCTTCGAGCCCATGCCCCCCCGCCCTTAAGGCCACGCCCCCTCCCATTGGCCACGCCCCTTATAAACCACACCCCTCCGATGCCACGCCCAATTCGAAGCCACGCCCCCCTTCATACAATGCCCATTGGAAGCCATTGCCCCTTTGAGCCCCTGCCCCCCCCCCCCCCCTTGAGGCCACGCCCGTTGGCCACGCCCCCAACTGTGGCCACGCCCCTTCCCTTTCCATTTAAGGCCATGACCTCCTGTAAGACCACGCCCACCTCCGGTGTTCGCGCCCCCCCCCGTTGTAAGGAGCAGTGACGTCACTTCCTGTGTGGGAGGGGTGGTGGTTGTGATGTCACCGTGCTCTCTGACGTCACTTGCTGTGACGTCACAGAGGTCTCTGACCTCACTTCCTGTTCGAGGCGGTTGATGACGTCACAAAACGCAGTGACATCACTTCCTGTTTGAGGAGGTTGATGACGTCACAAAGCTCAGTGACATCACTTCCTGTTTGGGACGGTTGATGACGTCACAGAGCTCAGTGACCTCACTTCCTGTTTTAGGCGGTTGATGACGTCACAGAGGTCTCTGACCTCACTTCCTGTTTGAGGCGATTGATGACGTCACAAAGTTCAGTGACATCACTTCCTGTTTGGGACGGTTGATGACGTCACAGAGCTCAGTGACCTCACTTCCTGTTTGAGGCAGTTGATGACGTCACAGAGGTCTCTGACCTCACTTCCTGTTTGAGGCGATTGATGACGTCACAAAGTTCAGTGACATCACTTCCTGTTTGGGACGGTTGATGACGTCACAGAGCTCAGTGACCTCACTTCCTGTTTTAGGCGGTTGATGACGTCACGAGGCTCTCCGACCTCACTTCCTATTGGGGGGGGGTGTGTGTGGTGCTTGTACCAGGTTGGGGGTGGGGTGTGTGTGTGTGTGTGTGATACCGTGGGTCATGACATCATCGATGATGTCATCGATGACGTCATCAATGACGTCATCCCCCCCCCAGAACGCGCACGTGGCGCTGGACCTGTACGGGCGGGTGACGGCCGTGACCATCGTCAGCACGGGGGGAGGGGCGAGGCCGGGGGGGCAGTGCCGGCCCCTCCCCCATGCCCAGCCCCACCCCCACCCCCAGCCCCTCGCCCACCGCCAGCGCCCCCCACAGCGTGAGTCGGAGCCTCGGAGCAGCCCCATTGAGACCCATTGAGCCCCATTGACCCCCATTGACATCCATTGACACCCATTGACCCCCATTGACCCCCATTGACATCCATTGACACCCATTGACACCCATTGATTCCCATTGACACCCATTGACCGCCATTGATTCCCATTGACCCCCATTGACCCCCATTGACCCCCATTGACCCCCATTGCCCCCCCGCAGGCCCCGCCCAGCTTCCTGCCCCGCCACGGCCGCAACATCACCCCATTGACATCCATTGATCCCCATTGACATCCATTGGCACCCATTGACCCCCATTGACCCCCATTGATTCCCATTGACCCCCATTGATCCCCATTGCCCCCATTGCCCCCTCGCAGGCCCCGCCCACCTTCCTGCCCCGCCACGCGCAACGTCACCCCGTTGACACCCATTGGCGTCCATTGACCCGCATTGACCCCC
>NW_026636132.1:0-2122 GCF_028554395.1 Pezoporus wallicus | reverse complement strand
AACAGTCGAAAATGGCCAGAAACAGCCCCAAAGTGGTCGAAAATTGCCCAAAATGGCCCTGAAACAGTCAAAAATTACCTGAAACGGCCCTGAAACAGTCAAAATTGGCCCGAAATGGCCCCAAAATGGTCAAAAGTTGCCCCAAACAGCCCTGAAACAGTCAAAAATGGCCCAAAACGGCCCAAAACTGGTCCAAAATGGCCCGAAACCGCCGCCGAATGACAAAAAATGATCCAAACCAGCAAAAAATGCAGAGAAACGGCCCCAAAACGCCTGGAAACGGCCCCGAAATGAGAGAAATCAGCCCCAAAACGCCTGGAAACAGCTCAAAAACACCTAAAAGCAGCCAAAAACGCTTGAAAACGGCCCAAAAACGCCTGGAAACGCTCCTGAAATGGCCCCAAAACGCCCCAAACCCAATAAAACGGAACCTTGCCGAGGGCGTTTTGGGGCCATTTCAGTGGATTTTGGTTAAAGGGGGGGGGAGGGGGGAGCACCCGGGTTTGGGGGGTTCAAGGCGGGGGTGGGGGGCACAAAGGGACCCCAAAACCCCCTTAAATTGCCCCAAAATCGCCTTAAATTACCCAAAACCACCTTAAATTACCCAAAACCACCTTAAATTACCCAAAATCCCCTTAAATTGCCCCAAAACCCCGTTAAATTGCCCAAAACTGCCTTAAATTGCCCCAAAACTGCCTTAAATTACCCAAAATCCCCTTAAATTGCCCAAAATCCCCTTAAATTGCCCAAAATCCCCTTAAATTGCCCAAAGTCCCCTTAAATTGCCCAAAATCCCCTTAAATTGCCCAAAACTGCCTTAAATTGCCCCAAATCCCCTTAAATTACCCGAAACTGCCTTAAATTACCCAAAATCCCCTTAAATTGCCCCAAATCCCCTTAAATTGCCCCAAAATCCCCTTAAATTACCCAAAACCCTGTTAAATTGCCCCAAAACCCCGTTAAATTGCCCCAAAACTGCCTTAAATTACCCAAAATCTCCTTAAATTGCCCCAAATCCCCTTAAATTACCCGAAACTGCCTTAAATTACCCAAAATCCCCTTAAATTGCCCCAAATCCCCTTAAATTGCCCCAAAATCCCCTTAAATTACCCAAAACCCTGTTAAATTGCCCCAAAACCCCGTTAAATTGCCCCAAAACCCCCTTAAATTGCCCCAAAACTGCCTTAAATTACCCAAAATCTCCTTAAATTGCCCCAAATCCCCTTAAATTACCCAAAATCTCCTTAAATTGCCCAAAATCTCCTTAAATTGCCCAAAATCCCCTTAAATTGCCCCAAAACCGCCTTAAATTTCCCAAAACCGCCTTAAATTACCCCAAAACCGCCTTAAATTGCCCAAAATCCCCTTAAATTGCCCAAAACCGCCTAAAATTGCCCAAAACCCTCTTAAATTGCCCCAAAATCCACTTAAGTTACCCAAAATCCTCTTAAATTGCCCCAAAACCGCCTTAAATTACCCAAAATTCCCTTAAATTGCCCCAAAACAGTCTTACATTGCCCCAAAGCCCCCTTAAATTACCCAAAATCCACTTAAGTTACCCAAAATCCTCTTAAATTGCCCCAAAACCGACTTAAATTACCCAAAATCCCCTTAAATTGCCCCAAATCCCCTTAAATTGCCCCAAAATCCCCTTAAATTGCCCCAAAACCCCCTTAA
This sequence comes from Pezoporus wallicus, assembly GCF_028554395.1. NCBI lineage: Eukaryota > Metazoa > Chordata > Aves > Psittaciformes > Psittacidae > Pezoporus > Pezoporus wallicus. Next base: position 445 of record NW_026636132.1, on the reverse strand, counting down.
ATTGCCCCAAAATCCCATTAAATTGTCCCAAACCGCCTTAAATTGCCCAAAATCTCCTTAAATTGCCCAAAATCCCCTTAAATTGCCCAAAATCCCCTTAATTACCCAAAACCGCCTTAAATTGCCCCAAAATCCCCTTAAATTACCCAAAACCCCCTTAAATTGCCCCAAAACTGCCTTAAATTACCCAAAATCGCCTTAAATTGCCCCCAAACCGCTTTAAATTGCCCAAAACCCCCTTAAATTGCCCAAAATCCCCTTAAATTGCCCAAAATCCCCTTAAATTGCCCCAAAATCCCCTTAAATTACCCAAAACCGCCTTAAGTTTCCCAAAATCCCCTTAAATTGCCCCAAAACCCCCTTAAATTACCCCAAAATCCCCTTAAATTACCCAAAACCGCCTTAAATTGCCCCAAAACCCCCTTAACCCCATATAAGGCAATGA
>NW_026636131.1:0-2187 GCF_028554395.1 Pezoporus wallicus | reverse complement strand
GGGTACAGGGACATGGGATATGAGGTATGGGATGTGGGGTATGGGGTAGGGGGTATGGGACATGGGGTACAGGGACATGGGATATGGATATGGGATATGGGGTATGGGATGTGGGGTGTGGGAGATGGGGTGTGGGGTATGGTGTATGAGATACGGGGTATGGAGTATAGGGTATAGAAGATGAGGTATGGGGTGTGGGAAAGGAAAATGAGATATGGGATATAGAAGATGGGGTATGGGATATGGGGTACAGGGACATGGGATATGGGGTATGGGATGTGGGGTGTGGGAGATGGGGTATGGGGTGTGGGGTGTGGGATACAGGGCATGGGATATGGGGTACAGGGACATGGGATATGGGGTGTGGGATGTGGGGTGTGGGAGATGGGGTATGGGATACAGGGCATGGGATATGGGGTACAGGGACATGGGATATGGGGTGTGGGAGATGGGGTATGAGGTGGGGTGTGGGATACAGGGCATGGGATATGGGGTACAGGGACATGGGATATGGGGTGTGGGATATGGGATATGAGATATGGGATATGAGGTGTGGGGTATGGGGTGTGGGGGATGGGGTGTGGAGGATGGGGTATGGGGTGTGGGGGATGGGGTGTGGGGGATGGGGATATGGGGTGTGGAGTATGGGGATATGTGGGATGGGGGATGGGATATGAGATATGGGGTACGGGGTGTGGGGTATGGGGTGTGGGAGATGGGGTATGGGGTATGAGAAATGAGATACAAGATATGGGGTATGAAGTATGGAGTATGGGATATAAGAGATGGGGTATACGATACGGGGTATGGGATATGGGGTATGGAGTATGGGGTATGGGGATATGGGGTATGGGAGATGGGGTATACAATACGGGGTATGGGGTGTGGGGGATGGGGATATGGGGTATGGGATATGAGATATGAGGTATGGGGTATGGGAGATGGGGTATGAGATATGGAGTATGGGGTATACAATATGGGGTATGGAAGATGGGAGATGGGGTATGGTGATATTGGGATATGGGGTATGGGATACGGAATATGAGATATGGAGTATGAGATATGGGATATGGGATATGGGGTATACGATATGGGGTATGGAAGATGGGATATGGGGTATGGGATATGGAATATGGCGGATGGGATACGGGTAAGGGAGACGCAATAAGGGATATAGAGTGTGGGGTACGGGACATGGCACACAAAACATGCCATATAGGATACACAGCACGGGAAACGGGATACGAAATGGGAACATGACACACGGGGCACACGGAACGCGGCATAAAACACAGAGCACGTGAGGCACAGGATATAGATGCGCCCCATAGATATCAACACACACAGGGGCTATGTGGGGCAACATCACCCCACATCCCCCCATCTCTCACCGTATCGCTCCATCTGCTCCAGGATCCTCACCCCGCACTCCTGTTGCCGGGGGAACGGCGCCAGCATCCGCTGGAGGGCGCTGCGTGGTACCCAAGGCCCTCTAGGCAACAACCGTAGAACTCTATGGTAGGAAACCCGGTCCCGTTCCGCTCCCATCGCTTCCATGGCCGCCAACGCCGCCGTTACCAGCTCCAAGCGGCCAACGCGGCGGCCGGGGCTTTGCTCCAGGGTCTTGAGAGCAGCTGCAAAAGCTTCGGGACCTTCTCTTCCTCCTCTTCCTCCTCCTCCTCTTCCTCCTTCTCCTTCTTCTTCTCCTCTTCCTCCTCTTCCTCCTCCTCCTCTTCCTCCTTCTCCTTCTTCTTCTCCTCTTCCTCCTCCTCCTCTTCCTCTTCCTCCTTCTCCTTCTTCTTCTCCTCTTCCTCCTCCTCCTCTTCCTCTTCCTCCTTCTCCTTCTTCTTCTCCTCTTCCTCCTTCTCTTCCTCCTCCTCCTTCTTCTCTTCCTCCTCCTCTTCCTCTTCCTCCTCCTTCTTCTCTTCCTCCTCCTCCTCTTCCTCCTTCTCCTTCTCCTCTTCCTCCTCCTCCTCTTCCTCCTTCTCCTTCTTCTCCTCTTCCTCTTCCTCTTCCTCCTCCTTCTTCTCCTTCTCCTCCTCTCCCCGGGGCAGCGCCACCGGGTGGGGGTGGGGGGGAGTTGGAGAGCGGAGGGGGTGGGAGAGGGGGCGGGGGAGCTGGGGGAGGGATGGGGGAGAAAGGGAGGGAAATGGGGATGGAGTGAAATGGGGGGGATGGGGGGAAAGG
>NW_026636130.1:0-2165 GCF_028554395.1 Pezoporus wallicus | reverse complement strand
GCCAAGATTTTGTGACTAGATAACAAAAGTCCCTTTTTGAGCTTCTGATTTGAATGGTTTTGAGCCAATACAAAAATAGCACCAAGGGAAACCTAAGGGTGTGCAAGTATTCCCACGCTGAAGTCAGGGAAGGGATACTCATCCTTAAAATACAGCTTGTTTCGAAGTCTGTGCACACTTTATCTGGTTTGTTATTGGCTTAGTGCAAAGCCCACAGGCAACAGTGCGAAGACACCTCGGTAAGCTTCAGCTCAAGTTCCATATTTTTCCTTATAAAAAGGCTAATAACTATTATTAAATAACTATTATTAATAACTATTATTAAATAATATTAATTAATATTAATTAATATTAATTTAAATAATAGTTATTTAAAACAGAAACAAATTAAAAAAACAACCCCTACGATTCCTGAACCTGAAAGAAGTCAGAAGAAAATCTTGTGTTAACTACCTGCCTGTATCTCCCGTAGTTGATGCAGTTTTGCTGCTTTTGTTTGCTCTTCACCAGTGTTGCGGTTTCCCCTGTGTAGCCAGTTCTCCTGTGGCTTGCAGGGGCCTAGCAATGCTTTCCCTTTGCATGTTCTCGTGGAACCACACGTTTATACATGCAGGCGACGCTTCTGAATCCTTTTGGCTTTCATGTGTGCGTGTTTTGGGTCAGCCTTGGAACTGGCTTCCCCTGCTTGTTCCTGCATCCCCAGCAGTGACGACGGTGGAAGGTTTGCTTTTGACTTCAGGTTGTTCTGAAGGAGCCCACGTGTGGGCAGGGAGGTTGGCATGGTAGCAGACGATAGCTGTTTGGCTTTTCCCTTGGTAGGTGAAATCAGGTTCACCCAAGTGCTTGGTGGTGCCAGATCTGAACAAGTTGCTTTCTATTAGAAGGGGTGGATGCTGATAAAGCCTGTGGGTTGGGAATGAAAATGTGGGTTTGTGCCCCTAAGAGCTGTTGAGGTTCGTAAGTTCCAGCAGCAAGTCCTGCACTTCAGAAACAAGTCATCACTTTCTTTTGTTTCCAGTCTGTTTAGCTATAAGCAATGAAACACCCCTGCTCCATAGTTCAGAGTACTGAGGCAAAACCAGTGTCTTGGGCTAGGTTCGTGTATGTGAGAAAATGGAGCATCACGACACAATCTTAGCTGTTTGCGTGCTTTCTAGGGAAAAGAAAATTTGCTGGTAGCCAAACGTACATTGATTGCATGGTTTTCTTTGTGTCTTTTTGAAAATCTAAACTCCCCAGTTCAGAAATACTGTAAATTATTATGTTATGCAGGTCTGTAAGAGGCACTTCAGATTTGTAAAATGCAGAGAACTGTAACATTTTCCACTGCAGTTCATGCCCGTAGGTGGTTGGCTCTGGTTCCAGAGGGTTTACCAAACATTGGAAGCTGTGTCAAATGAAGACCTTTGCTCCCTCGAGGTGTGCTAAGCTTTTGTGGGAATGCACTCTCCATCCTCCTCAGCTGCACCACTTGTGGTATTCATGTGGTGCTGTGGCCAGGTGATCAAAGGAGTTGGATTGACAGCAAAGGAATGCCCGTCTGCCAGGTTAAGTCCTGGACTGTGTCGGTGCAGGCTCAGGCCAGTGCCAGGGGAAGGGCAGGGTGGCAGAGGTGTGCCTGTGGCCAGGGACTGTGCGGTCGCTTATCCTGGCAGCCACTTAGGGCTGCATTGCCTTCCCTGTGCTGTCAAACCTCATCCTTGAGCCTCAGAGTTATTTCTGCTTCAGAATTATTTTTGTTTTGACTCCTCCTCCCTGGTTCCCACTCAAAGCAAAAAGCTCAGGATCAGAGTCCTGCTTTCAGTGATTCTGCTGGCAGCTGAGTGTTTACCTTGGGGCTGCTGGTTTAGGTGGCATTACTTTATAGCACTTCCTTTTACGCCTTCTACCGGAGCAGAGCCTTACTCACTGTAAGGTTCATACTTACTGCTGGCTGAGATCGGTACAAGACAAATCTAAATGAAAAGCTCACGGGCACGATAATGTTGTTAGCATTGCTGTCTAATTGATCTTCGCTTGTATTTCTCTGTGCGTGTGTCCCCATGTTTTTTCTCTAGCATATCTGAAGAGTTGTTATTTATGGGAAGACAGTTGTGTCGCGTAGAGTGGGTACTGTTTGCAGTGTTGTAAGGGAACATGTTTGTCTGCAAAATAAACCGTTAGCT
>NW_026636129.1:0-2156 GCF_028554395.1 Pezoporus wallicus | reverse complement strand
CTTAAAAAGAGTCAGTATTGTGCAAAACAAGGGTTAGATATAGCTCAAGCCAGTTTAGAAATAGGTAAGAAAAGCTTAAACCAGGCTAGAAACTTCCATAAATCATTCAGAAATTGCCAAAAAAGGAATAAAACCTGCAAAAAATGGGCAAAAATAAGACAAGAATGACCAGCAATTGCTTAGAAATAGCAAAAAAAGATTTAAAATGGGTTATAAAGAAGCAAAAATGGCTTAAACCAAGTCAGGGAAGGGCAAAAACGGGTTAGAAATAGAAATAAATTGGTAAGAAATGTCGAAAAATGGTTTGAAAATGGCAAAAATGGCTTAAAATGAGTCAGTATTGCGGTAACAAAAGCTTAAACCAGGCTAGAAACTTCCATGAATCATTCAGAAATTGCCATAAAATGGCTTCAAATGGGCAAGAAATTGGCAAAAATAAGATAAGAATGACCAGCAATTGTTTAGAAATAGTCAAAAAACACTTAAAATGGGTTAGAAAGGGCCAAAAATGGTTTAAGCCAAGTGAGGAAAAGGCAAAACCAGGTTAGAAAGAAATTGGTAAGACCTGGACAGAAAGGGTTTGGGAATGGCCAAAATGGCTTAAAAAGAGTCAGTATTGCGCAAAAAAAAGGGTTAGATATAGCTCATGCCAGTTCAGAAATAGGTAAGAAAAGCGTAAACCAGGCTAGAAACTTCCATAAATAGTTCAGAAATTGCCAAAAATGGCTTCAAATGGGCAAAAATAAGGTAAGAATGACTAGCAATTGTTTAGAAATAGCCAAAAAAAACTTAAAAGGGTCAGAAAGAGCCAAAAATGGTTTAAACCAGGTTAGAAAATGGCAAAAATGGTTTAGAAACAGAAAGAAATTGGTAAGAACTGCACAGAAAGGTTTTGGGAATGGCCAAAATGACTTTAAAAGAGTCAGTATTGGGCAAAAAAATGGTTAGAAATAGCTCAAGCCAGTTTAGAAATAGCTAGGAAAAGGTTAAACCAGGCTGAAAATGGCAAGAAACTGTTCAGACTTACTCAACAATGCATAAAATTACTAAGAAATAGGCAAAAATAAGATAAGAATGACCAGCAATTGTTTAGAAATAGCCAAAAAAGACTTAAAATGAGTTAGAAAGGGCTAAAAATGGTTTAAACCAAGTGAGGAAAGGGCAAAACCAGGTTAGAAATAGAAAGAAATTGATAAGAACTTGACAGAAAGGGTTTGGGAATGGCCAAAATGGCTTAAAAAGAGTCAGTATTGTGCAAAACAAGGGTTAGATATAGCTCAAGCCAGTTTAGAAATAGGTAACAAAAGCTTAAACCAGGCTAGAAACTTCCATAAATCATTCAGAAATTGCCAAAAAAGGAATAAAACCTGCAAAAAATGGGCAAAAATAAGACAAGAATGACCAGCAATTGCTTAGAAATAGCAAAAAAAGATTTAAAATGGGTTATAAAGAAGCAAAAATGGCTTAAACCAAGTCAGGGAAGGGCAAAAACGGGTTAGAAATAGAAATAAATTGGTAAGAAATGTCGAAAAATGGTTTGAAAATGGCAAAAATGGCTTAAAATGAGTCAGTATTGCGCAAAAAAGGGTTAGAAATAGCTCAAGCCAGTTTAGAAATAGGTAACAAAAGCTTAAACCAGGCTAGAAACTTCCATGAATCATTCAGAAATTGCCATAAAATGGCTTCAAATGGGCAAGAAATTGGCAAAAATAAGATAAGAATGACCAGCAATTGTTTAGAAATAGTCAAAAAACACTTAAAATGGGTTAGAAAGGGCCAAAAATGGTTTAAGCCAAGTGAGGAAAAGGCAAAACCAGGTTAGAAAGAAATTGGTAAGACCTGGACAGAAAGGGTTTGGGAATGGCCAAAATGGCTTAAAAAGAGTCAGTATTGTGCAAAAAAAGGGTTAGATATAGCTCAAGCCAGTTTAGAAATAGGTAACAAAAGCTTAAACAGGCTAGAAACTTCCATAAATAGTTCAGAAATTGCCAAAAATGGCTTCAAATGGGCAAGAAATGGGCAAAAATAAGATAAGAATGACCAGCAATTGTTTAGAAATAGCCAAAAAAGACTTAAAATGGGTTAGAAAAAGCCAAAAATGGTTTAAACCAAGTAAGGAAAGGGAAAAAACTGAGTTAGGAACAGAAAAGAAATTG
>NW_026636128.1:0-218 GCF_028554395.1 Pezoporus wallicus | reverse complement strand
TTTTTCCCCAATCCTAACCCATTTTTGTCAAGTTCTAACCCCTTTTAATCCATTTTTGGCAGTTTCTATCCTATTTTTGCCACGTTTCAACTCCTTTAAGCTTTTTTTTTTTCCAAGGCTAATTTTTGCCCAATTCTTTCCGGGTTTCAGAGTTTTTCGCTCATTTCTAACCCATTTTTCCCCATTTCTATCAAATTTAAACCTGTTTTCCCCCCATT
>NW_026636127.1:0-2162 GCF_028554395.1 Pezoporus wallicus | reverse complement strand
GATTTGAGGGTAATTTTGAGGTGGTTTTGGGTGTTTTGGGGTGAGTTCGAGGTGTTTTGGGTGATTTGGGGTGATTTTGGGATATTCTGGTGCATTTTGGGGTGTTTTGGGGTGATTTTGATGTGTTTTGTGTGATTTGAGGGTAATTTTTAGGTGGGTTTGGGTAATTTTGAGGTGGTTTGGGGTGATTTTGGTGTATTTTGGGTGATTTGGAGGTAATTTTGAGGTGGTTTGGGGTGTTTGGGGTTCATTTTGGTGCATTTTGGGGTGATTTTGGGGTATTCTGGTCCATTTTGGGGTGTTCTGGGGTGATTTTGGGCTATTTTGGTGAATTTTGGGGTGTTTTGGGGTGATTTTGGGGTATTCTGGTGCATTTTGGGGCGATTTTGGGGCATTTTGGGGTGATTTTGTGGTATTTTGGTGCATTTTGGGGTGATTTTGTGGTATTTTGGTGCATTTTGGGGTGATTTTGGGGTATTTTGTTGCATTTTGGGGTGTTTTGGGGTGATTTTGGTGCATTTTGGGGTGATTTGGGGTGATTTTGGGGTATTCTGGTGCATTTTGGGGTGTTTTGGGATATTCTGGTGCATTTTGGGGTGATTTTGGGGTATTTTGGTGCACTTTGGGGTGTTTTGGGCACTCACTGAGGCGCAGGGACCCCGCCAGGCCCCTGATGACGGTGATGGGGTTCTTGGGGTCGGTGCAGAACTGCAGCAGGACAGGGGAGAAGGCGTCGCGTTTGCTCTCCAGCTGAGGGGGGGGGAACAGCCAATCAGAGCCCGGCACCCCAACCACGGACCAATCACAGACCAGCACACCCACCCACGTACCAATCAGAGGTCCTCCCCCTCCCCAGCCAATGGGAGACCGGCAACCCCCTCCCCTCCAAGCCCCCTGCTGGCCAATCAGCAACAGCACTCCTGTGTGGACCAATCAGCACAAAGGGAATAGTCCCAACCTGCCAGCCAATCAGCAATGGGATGCCCTGAGCTGACAGCCAATCAGGACAGGGATGCCCTGGTCCAGCAGCCAATGAGGACAGGGACTCCCTACCTATGGGCCAATCAGGACAGGGATGCCCTGACACACCCCACCCCCCCCCCCCCAGCCCAATCAGGATGGAGATGTCTAAGAATTCACACCCCCCCCTCCCAGCCAATCTGCATGAGGATCCCCTGGGGATCCCTACCTCACCCATGGGCCAATCAGCAGCAGGGAACATTCCCCCTCCCATAGCCAATCAGTGTGAGGGATTCCCCAGCTTGCCAGCCAATCAGCAGCAGGGATACCCTCAGGCCAATCACTGAAGGGGGATGCCTGAACATCTCCCTCCTGCCAGCCAATCAGCGGGGGGATGCTCCATGACCTTTGCTGCTCGGCCAATCAGCTGGCAGTACATCCAGGGACCCTTGCTAGTGGACCAATCAGCAGGGTGGACACCATGGGACCCCTGTCTACGGGCCAATCAGCACAGTGGATGCTCCAGGACCCCCTACAGCAGACCAATCAGCAGGGAGGGGTCTGCCAGTGAGCCAATCAGGTGGAAGGACCTGCAGGGGATGCCCCACATCCCCTCTCACCAGCCAATGAGAAGCAGGGATGCCCTGAGAACTCTGCCAGTGGCCCAATGAGCAGTGAGCGGGGGGCTGTCAGCGCACCAATGAGCAGCAAGCTGTGCTGTCAGTGGGCCAATAAGCAGCAAAGGGGTCCCACCAGTGAACCAATGAGCAGCGAGGGGGTCCTGCCAGTGAACCAATGAGCTGCAAGGGGTGCTGCCAGTGGCCCAATGAGCAGTGAGGCGGGCTGTGAACGGCCCAATAAGCATCAAGGTGGGCCAATGGCTCAAAGGGGCGAGTCTCGCCAGTGGCCCAATGAGCATTGAGGGGTCCTGGTAGCAGCCAATGAGCATGGAGGAGGGTCTGGCGGCAGCCAATGAGCACGGAGGGTAATGGCAGCAGCCAATGAGCATGAGGGTTCTGGCAGCAGCCAATGAGCATTGAAGGGTTCCTGGAGACAGACAATATGCATGGAGGAGGGTCTGGCAGCAGCCAATGAGCATGGAGGGGTCCTGGCAGCAGCCAATGATCATCGAGGGGGTCACGGCAGCAGCCAATGAGCATCGAGGGGGTTGTGGCGGCAGCCAAAGAGCACAGAGGAGGGTC
>NW_026636126.1:0-2188 GCF_028554395.1 Pezoporus wallicus | reverse complement strand
TGAGCCCAAAACTGAGCAAAATGGGCCCAAAATGACCCAAAACTGAGCAGAATGAGCCCAAAATGACCCAAAACTGAGCAAAATGAGCCAAAACTGAGCCAAAACTGAGCAAAATGAGCCAAAACTGAGCAAAATGAGCCAAAACTGAGCAAAATGACCCAAAACTGAGCAAAATGAGCCAAAACTGAGCAAAATGAGCCCAAAACTGAGCCAAAACTGAGCAAAATGAGCCAAAACTGAGCAAAATGAGCCAAAACTGAGCAAAATGAGCCCAAAATGAGCCAAAACTGAGTAAAATGAGACCAAAACTGAGCGCAGTGACCCAAAACTGAGCAAAATGAGCCCAAAATGCCCCAAAACTGAGCAAAATGGGCCCAAAATGCCCCAAAACTGAGCAAAATGAGCCCAAAATGACCCAAAACTGAGCAAAATGAGCCAAAACGGAGCAAAATGAGCTCAAAATGACCCAAAACTGAGCAAAATGAGCCCAAAATTGAGCAAAATGAGCCAAAACGGAGCAAAATGAGCCCAAAATGACCCAAAACTGAGCAAAATGAGCCCAAAACTGAGCAAAATGGGCCAAAACGGAGCAAAATGAGCTCAAAGTGACCCAAAACGGAGCAAAATGGACCCAAAATGAGCCCAAACTGAGCAAACTGAGCCCAAAATGACCCATAGGGACCCCATAGAGACCAATTGAGACCCATAGAGATGCATAGGTACCCCATAGAGACCCCATAGAGACCCCATAGAGACCCCTAGATGTGCCAGAGACCCATAGAATCCCATAGATACCCCATAGAGATGCATAGATACCCCATAGAAAGCCATAGGGACCCATAGAGACCCCATAGAGACCCCATAGACCCCCATAGACCCCCATAGATACCCCATAGAGACCCCATAGAGACCCATAGACCCCCATAGAGACCCCATAGAGATGCATAGAGACCCCATAGAGCCTCATAGACACCCCATAGAGACCTATAGATACGCCAGAGACCCATAGAGCCCCATAGAGATACATAACTTCCCTCATAGATACCCCATAGGGACCCATAGAGACCCATAGAAAAACCATAGAGACCCCATAGACCCATAGAAAAACCATAGAGCCCCATAGATACCCCATAGAGCCCCATAGATACCCCACAGAGCCCCATAGAGCCCCATAGATCCCTCACGCCCCCTTTCTCCCCCCCAGTTACCTGCTGGACCGGCTCCTGCAGTACGAGAACGTGGATGACGACTCCTCAGGTACCAATGGGGGCTCCCCAGAGCCCCATAGAGACCCACAGAGCCCCATAGAGACCCCATAGACCCCTATAGAAACCCATAGAGACCCCATAGACCCCTATAGAGACCCATAGAGACCCCATAGACCCCTATAGAGACCCATAGAGACCCCATAGACCCCTATAGACACCCATACAGACCCCAAGAGACCCCATAGACCCCTATAGAGACCCATACAGACCCCATAGACGCCTAAAGAGCCCCACAGAGACCCCATAGACCCCTATAGAAACCCATAGAGACCCCATAGACCACTATAGAGACCCATAGAGACCCCATAGACCCCTATAGAGACCCATACAGACCCCAAGAGACCCCATAGACCCCTATAGAGACCCATACAGACCCCATAGACGCCTAAAGAGCCCCACAGAGACCCCATAGACCCCTATAGAGCCCCACAGAGACCCCATAGACCCCTATAGAGCCCCATAGAGACCCCATAGACCCCTATAGAGCCCCATAGAGACCCCATAGACCCCTATAGAGCTCCATAGAGACCCACAGAGCCCCATAGAGACCCCATAGACCCCCTATACACATGTATAGAACCCCCATAGACCCTCTCTTGACCGCCCCCATAGACCCCCATCGACCCCCCCATAGAGCCCCATGGACCCCCCCATAGACACCCCTAGCCCCATAGACCCCCAATAGTCCCCCATAGACCTCTATAGACTCCCATAGCCTCCATTAACCCCCTTAGACCCCCATAGACCCACAATAATCCCCCATAGTCCCCCCATAGCCCCTATAGACCCCCAAAGACTCCCTATAGACCCCCAATAGTCCCCCATAGAGTCCCCATAGACACCCCATAGTCCCCCATAGACCCCTTACAGCCCCCCTATAGAACCCCCATAGACCCCCCCATAGACCCCTTACAGCCCCC
>NW_026636125.1:0-218 GCF_028554395.1 Pezoporus wallicus | reverse complement strand
AAACAGAACAAAAATGCCCCAAAACCATCTTCTCCTGCTTCTCCTATGAGATGCAGGGTCAGAGCCTCAAAAAAAAGACAAAAAACATGACAAAAATAGGACAAAACCACCCCAAAACCAACTTGTCCTGCTTCTCCTATGGAACACAGGGTCAGAGCCCCAAAAAAGACACAAAACATGACAAAAATAGGACAAAACCACCCAAAAACTACCTTGTC
>NW_026636124.1:0-2132 GCF_028554395.1 Pezoporus wallicus | reverse complement strand
GGCAGCTATGGGGTAGCTATGGGGTAGCTATGGGGTAGCTATGGGGTAGCTATGGGGTAGCTATGGGGTAGCTATGGGGTAGCTATGGGGTAGGTATGGGGTAGCTATGGGGTAGCTATGGGGTAGCTATGGGGTAGCTATGGGGTAGGTATGGGGTAGCTATGGGGTAGCTATGGGGCAGCTATGGGGTAGCTATGGGGCAGCTATGGGGCAGCTATGGGGCAGCTATGGGGTAGCTATGGGGCAGCTATGGGGTAGCTATGGGGTAGCTATGGGGCAGCTATGGGGTAGCTATGGGGCAGCTATGGGGTAGCTATGGGGCAGCTATGGGGTAGGTATGGGGAGTACAGGGGTCTATGAGGTGCTATGGGGGAGCTATGGGGCAGGGGGGAGTATGGGGCTCTGTGAGGTGCTATGGGGCAGGGGGGAGTATGGGCGTCTGTGAGGTTCTATGGGGCAGCTATGGGGCTGTGTGGGGCAATGGGTCAGCTATGGGGCAGGTGGGCTATGGGGTACCTATGGGGCTGGAAGGCTATGGGGCAGCTATGGGGTACCTATGGGGCAGGGATGTTATGGGGCAGCTATGGGGCAGTGGGCAGTACGGGGAAGGGGGGCTATGGGGTAACTATGGGGCTGAAGGGCTATGGGGCAGCTATGGGGCAGGAGGGGCTATGGGGTAGCTATGGGGCTGGGGTTGCTATGGGGCACCTATAGGGCAGCTGTGGGGCTGGGCAGCTATGGGGCAGGGGCCGGTTCTATGGGGCTGGTGCCATAGGGCTGGCATCAGCGCTATAGGGTGGGTTCTATGGGGCTCTAGAGGGCTCTGTTGGGTCTCTATGGGTCTCTGTGGGGTCTCTGTGGGTCTCTATGGGGTCTCTGTGGGTCTCTATAGGTCTCTATGGGTCGCGCTATGGGTCCAGCCCCACACATTGCTCTCCCCTCAGCTGGACCTCTTGTACTTCCCCACATCCTCCCTGACCCACAACGAGCAGTACCGGTGGTGAGCCCCATAGCGTGTGTGGGATCTATGGGTCTCTATGGGGTCCCTATGGGTCACTATGGGTCTCTATGGGTCTCTGGGGGGTCTCTATGGGGTCTCTATGGGTCTCTATGGGTCTCTATGGGGTCTCTATGGGGTTTCTAAGGGGTCTCTATGGGTCCCTATGGGGTCTCTATGGGTCTCTGGGGGGTCTCTATGGGTCCCTATGGGTCTCTATGGGTCTCTATGGGGTCCCTATGGGTCTCTATGGGTCTCTATGGGGTCTCTATGGGTCCCTATGAATCCCTATGGGTCTCTATGGGTCTCTATGGGGTCCCTATGGGTCTCTATGGGTCCCTATGGTGTCCCTATGGGTCCCTATGGGTCTCTATGGGTCCCTATGGGTCTCTATGGGTCTCTATGGGGTCCCTATGGGTCTCTATGGGTCCCTATGGTGTCCCTATGGGTCCCTATGGGGTCTCTATGGGTCCCTATGGGTCTCTATGGGTCTCTATGGGTCCCTATGGGTCTCTATGGGTCTCTATGGGGTCCCTATGGGTCTCTATGGGGTCTCTATGGGGTCCCTATGGGTCTCTATGGGGTCTCTATGGGTCTCTATGGGTCTCTATGGGTCTCTATGGTTCTCTATGGGTCTCTATGGGGTCTCTATGGGTCTCTATGGGTCTCTATGGGTCTCTATGGTTCTCTATGGGTCTCTATGGGGTCTCTATGGGTCTCTATGGGTCTCTATGGTTCTCTATGGGTCTCTATGGGTCTCTATGGGGTCCCTATGGGTCTCTATGGGGTCTCTATGGTTCTCTATGGTTCTCTATGGGTCTCTATGGGGTCTCTATGGGGTCCCTATGGGTCTCTGTGTCTCTCTATGGGGCTGCCCCACACCAGGGCCCAGCTCCTTTACCAGGTCGGGGTCTTCGCCTCCCGCTCCGGCTTCCGCTTCCTCCGCCTGCGCCAGATCTGGGGCCTGATGGGGCTGCAGGTGCGGACCCACACTTGGGGGGCAGCCCCATAAGTGCCCCCCCCCCACCCCATAGAGCACCCCACAACCACTGCCCCATAACCCGCTCCTGACCCACACTTGGGGGGCAGCCCCATAAGTGCCCCTCCACCCCATAGAGCACCCCACAACCGCTGC
>NW_026636123.1:0-2181 GCF_028554395.1 Pezoporus wallicus | reverse complement strand
GTTGCAGAATGACTGTAAGAGCAGGACCATAGAGCCCTGGAGGACTGTGCGAGCAATGCAGGGGTTGCCTCCACACATAACAGGAGCCCGGACATGGGAGGAGAATGTGGAGGAAGCTGTGTGGGGCTAACCAATTCTGTTGTGCCAAGGAGGAGTGGCTGAATACCACTCCTATATATATGTGAACTGCGTTACAAATAAACTACAAGTTGCTTATCACCCATATTGGGTTGGCCTGTCTGCTTCTCCTTGCCGCTTACAAATGGCGCCGGAAAAGGGACGCGGACTACAGGGCACTGGTCGCTGGGGACCCGGATTACAGGGCCCCAACTAGCGGGGACCTGGGATACAGGGCCCCAACTAGCGGGGACCCGGATACAGTGCCCCGGTCACTGGGGACCCGGATTACAGGGCTCCGACTAGCGGGGACCCGGATACAGGGCCCCGGTCACTGGGGACCCGGAATACAGGGCCCCGATTAGTGGGGACCCGGAATACAGGGCCCCGATTAGCGGGGACCCGTGATACAAGGCCCCGACTAGCGGGGACCCGGATACAGGGCCCCGATTAGCGGGGACCCGGATACAGGGCCCCGATTAGCGGGGACCCGGAATACAGGGCCCCGATTAGCGGGGACCTGGAATACAGGGCCCTGACTAGTGGGGACCCGGGATACAAGGCCCCGACTAGCGGGGACCCGGGATACAGGGCCCCGACTGGCAGGGACCCGGATACAGGGCCCCGATTAGCGGGGACCCGGGATACAAGGCCCCGACTGGCAGGGACCCGGATACAGGGACCCGATTAGCGGGGACCCGGGATACAGGGCCCCGACTGGCAGGGACCCGGATACAGGGCCCCGATTAGCGGGGACCCGGGATACAAGGCCCCGACTAGCGGGGACCCAGATACAGGGACCCGATTAGCGGGGACCCGGAATACAGGGCTGTCCTGGGTTCAGCAGTAGCAGTCATGTTTGGTTTTTTTTTTTTCCTTTGTGGTAGCTGGTGCAGTGCTGTGTTTTGACTTCCAGCCTGGGAACAGTGTTGGTGAAGTCAATGTTTTCAGTTGTTGCTAAGTGATGTTTACCCTGACCAAGGACTTTGTGAGGCTCATGCTCTGCCAGGGAGGAGGGGAAGCCGGGAGGAAGCAGAGATGGGGCGCCTGACTCGGGCTAGCCAGGGAGGTATTCCATACCACAGCACATCATGGCCTGTGTGGGGGGTGACTGGGAGTTACCCGGAAGGACATGGGGCTTCCGGGTGGAACTCGTCTTCTTGGCCGGTGGTATCGTATTCTCTTCCCTTGTTATTTTCCCTTATCATTGCTGTAGTTGAAAGTAGCGGTGGTGATTTGTGTACATTGGTTGCTGGACTGTTCTTGTCTCAACCCGTGGGAGTTGCACTCTTTCGATCCTCCTCCCAGTTCCTCCGTGAGTGGGGGAGAACCCCGGTGGGGGGGGGGACACGGACCTCGATTGTTGTCAGCTCGGCACCACTCACTGGGAGTGAGTGAACAAGTTACCTGACTGGGTTTAAACCACGGAGCGAAGTAATGAACTGTATAAAAAGATACAAGGCAGAAAAGAAAACTGCCGCGGTAGCAACGGAGAAACTAGGAACAGACGTCCCCGGTCGGTTGAAACCGGGGGAAGATTACAACTCGTTTCCCCCAACTCGCGGGAGCACAGGGTTTCCCCCCCCCCCCACCCCTTCCTTTTCTCCCCCCCCCCCCTCTATCAGAAGGTGCCGCAGAGGAGGTGTAACCCCCTGCTCCCCCACCACCCCAGTTCCGAAAGTAGGGACTTTGAAAAGGACAGAGAAAGTATATTAGAAGGTATACGTATGATAAATGTCCAGGAATTCGAGGGCGGTGCCTGGGCGCCGGATCGGTGCGGCGCCACTTTGAAGCGCGCAGTAGAAAAATAGGGATCATGCGCTAGCAGAGGAGATTTAAAGGAACTGCGAGCCTCTCCAACCCACTATGCTCCCAAGGTGGCGTGCTGCTCAGTTACAGAGGAGCGAGGTCTGCGGATGGCTACATACCGAGCAGGAGACATCTGATAAGAAGACACAGCTGCACGAGCAACGGAGACCCTGAGTTCGACACAGGATCAACTGTGAATCCCTGCCCCTGAATCTGAGCTAGATTCATATCCTCTGCTTCCAGACCCTGACTCTT
>NW_026636121.1:0-2139 GCF_028554395.1 Pezoporus wallicus | reverse complement strand
TCCTCCCCCGCCGCCAGGGGGCGCTCTTCAGCGATACCCCCTTTATCCCGAGTCCTCCCCGCCGCCAGGGGGCGCTCTTCACCGCTCCCCCCCTTTATCCCGAGTCCACCCCGCCGCCAGGGGGCGCTCCTCCAGGATACCCCCTTTATCCCAGTCCTCCCCACCTCTAGGGGGCGCTCTTCACCGCTCCCCCCCTTTATCCCGAGTCCTCCCCGCCTCCAGGGGGCGCTCTTCATCGCTGCCCCCTCTACCACCGAGTCCTCCCCACCTTTAGGGGGCGCTCTTCACCGCTCCCCCCCTTTATCCCGAGTCCTCCCCGCCGCTAGGGGGCGCTCTTCCGGGTTACCCCCTTTAGCACCGAGTCCTCCCCACCTTTAGGGGGCGCTCTTCCGGGTTACCCCCTTTAGCACCGAGTCCTCCCCCGCCGCCAGGGGGCGCTCTTCAGCGATACCCCCTTTATCCCGAGTCCTCCCCGCCGCCAGGGGGCGCTCCTCCTCCGTTACCCGTTCTCCTTCAGTTCAAGATGGCGGCGCCCATGGTGCGGGCGGCGCTGGTCCCGGCCCGGCCCCGTTTCCCCTTCGGGCTCCGCTCGTACCGAGCCCCCCCTCTGCGGCTGCGGCCGGGCCCGGTCCTTCGGGACCCTTCGGATCCCCGCGAGGCCGCGCGGCGCTTCGGGCGCTTCGGGGAGGCGGCGGCGGTGGCGCCGCTCCGGGAGCTGTGGCCGGGCCCGGAGCGGCTGCGGGAGCTGGAGGAGGAGCAGCGGGAGCGGGAGCCGCCGCTGCGGGAGGTGCTGCGGGAGCTGGAGCGGCGCGAGAGGGAGGAGGAGCGGCGAGAGAGGGAGAGGTGGGGGCGGGGGGGGTGAAATGGGGTGAACTGGGAGCACTGGGGAGCATTGGGATGAACTGGGATGCACTGAGAGCACTGGGGTGAACTGGGAGCACTGGGGAGCATTGGGATGAACTGGGATGCACTGAGAGCACTGGGGTGAACTGGGAGCACTGGGGAGCATTGGGATGCACTGAGAGCACTGGGGTGAACTGGGAGCATTGGGATGCACTGGGGTGAACTGGGAGCACTGGGGAGCATTGGGATGCACTGGGAGTATTGGGATGCACTGGGAGCATTGGGATGCACTGGGAGCATTGGGATGCACTGAGAGCACTGGGGTGAACTGGGAGCACTGGGGAGCATTGGGATGAACTGGGAGCATTGGGATGAACTGGGGAGTATTGGGATGCACTGGGATGCACTGAGAGCACTGGGGTGAACTGGGAGCATTGGGATGCACTGAGAGCACTGGGGTGAACTGGGAGCACTGGGGAGCATTGGGATGCACTGGGATGCACTGAGAGCACTGGGGTGAACTGGGAGCACTGGGGAGCATTGGGATGAACTGGGAGCATTGGGATGAACTGGGGAGTATTGGGATGCACTGGGATGCACTGAGAGCACTGGGGTGAACTGGGAGCATTGGGATGCACTGAGAGCACTGGGGTGAACTGGGAGCACTGGGGAGCATTGGGATGCACTGGGATGCACTGAGAGCACTGGGGTGAACTGGGAGCACTGGGGAGCATTGGGATGAACTGGGGAGCACTGGGGAGCATTGGGATGCACTGAGAGCACTGGGGTGAACTGGGAGCACTGGGGAGCATTGGGATGCACTGAGAGCACTGGGGTGAACTGGGAGCACTGGGGAGCATTGGGATGCACTGGGAGCATTGGGATGAACTGGGGAGTATTGGGATGCACTGGGATGCACTGAGAGCACTGGGGTGAACTTGGAGCACTGGGGAGCATTGGGATGCACTGGGGAGTATTGGGATGCACTGGGCTGAACTGGGAGCAATGCGTTGCATTGGGATGCACTGGGTTGCATTGGGATGCACTGGGTTGCACTGGGAGCACTGGGCTGACCAGGGAGCAATGCGTTGCATTGGGATGCACTGGGGACGCACTGGTTTGCATTGGGATGCACTGGGAGCACTGGGATGCACTGGGGTGAACTGGGAGCATTGGGAAGCACTGGGAGCAATGCGTTGCGTTGGGATGCACTGGGTTGCACTGGTTTGCATTGGGATGCACTGGGGACACACTGAGTTGCACTGGGTTGCATTGGGATGCACTGGGGATGCACTG
>NW_026636120.1:0-21715 GCF_028554395.1 Pezoporus wallicus | reverse complement strand
GGCTTATTTTATTGTATTATGATTTTTTTTATTATTATTAAACTTTGGAGGCTAAAAACGGGGATTTTGGGGGTGGGGGGGGAGGGTCTGGGTGGGAAATCATGGGGGCTGCCCCCCCATAATAAAACCACGTGCGGGGCGTGGGGGCGTGGCGACGGCAGCCGAGGCGCTTCCCTATTGGCTGCTGGCCCCGCCAATGGGAGGGCGGGGAGGGGCTCGCGGCGCCGCGGGGTTAAAGCAGGAGCGCGTCCCTCCCCCGCGGGATAAAAAAACCACTTTTTTTGGGGTAAAAACGTCCTTTTTTGGGTAAAATCCCACTTTTTTAAGGTAAAATTCACCTTTTTTTGAGGTAAATTCCTCTGCGAGTTGAAAAATGCTCTTTGTTGAGGTAAAACGTGCGGTTTTTGAGGTAAAATTCCCTCTTTTCTAAATTAAAATATAAATAAGCCTTTTTGAGGTAAATCCTCCATTTTTGAAGCATTTCCTAAGGAAAATCTCCCGCTTTTTAGGAAAACCCCTCCTCCATCATTATTTTATGCCCGTTTTTTGCGGTTTGCTCCGTTTTGGTGGTGTTTGGTTCAAAACCTGCGCTTTTGGATGAAAATCCTCTTTATTTTGAGGACAAACCACCTTTCTCCCGAAGAAAACCCCTTTTTGTCCGTTTTTCACAAAAAGACTTCCATTTATTTTGAGG
The DNA here is from genome assembly GCF_028554395.1 of Pezoporus wallicus. Classification (NCBI taxonomy): domain Eukaryota; kingdom Metazoa; phylum Chordata; class Aves; order Psittaciformes; family Psittacidae; genus Pezoporus; species Pezoporus wallicus. The sequence continues at coordinate 21,021 of NW_026636120.1, read as the reverse complement.
AAAAGTCCCATTTTTGAGGAAAAAAAAAAACTTTTTCTCGCCATTTCCCTCCCCAAACCATTTGTTTTGAGTCAAAACCCCTTTTTTGAGGAAAAAAAAGCCCTTTTCTGTCCATTTCCACAGCAAACTTTCCATTTATTTTGAGTAAAAATCCCTTTTTTGATGAAAAACCCCTTTTCTGGCCATTTCCCACCCCAAACCATTTGCGTCAAAATACCATTTAATTTTCAAGAAAAGCCCTTTTTTTGTCGACTTTTGACAAGAAGCCCCCTTTTTTGATGAAAAAAGCCCTTTTTTAGTCCATTTCCCACCCCGAACCGTTTATTTTGATTAAAACCCTGGTTTTTGTCTATATTTGACAAGAACCCCCCTTTTTTTTGATGAAAAAAGCCCTTTTTTAGTCCATTTCTCACCTCGAACCATTTACTTTGATTAAAACCCTGGTTTTTTGTCGATTTTTGACAAGAAGCCCCCTTTTTTGATGAAAAAAGCCCTTTTTCAGTCCATTTCCCACCCCGAACCGTTTATTTTGATTAAAACCCTGGTTTTTGTCTATTTTTGACACGAAACCCCACTTTTTTTGCTGAAACCCCCCCTTTTTCAGTCCATTTCCCACTTCAAACCATTTATTTTGATTAAAAACCAGGTTTTTGTCTATTTTTGACAAGAAACCCTTTTTTGATGAAAAAAAGCCCTTTTTCAGTCAATTTCCCACCCCAAACCGTTTATTTTGATTAAAACCCTGTTTTTTGTCTATTTTTGACAAGAAACCCCTTTTTTTTGCTGAAAACCCCCCTTTTTCAGTCCATTTCCCACCCCGAACCGTTTATTTTGATTAAAAACCAGTTTTTTGTCTATTTTTGACACGAAACCCCACTTTTTTTGCTGAAAACCCCCCTTTTTCAGTCCATTTCCCGCCCCGAACCATTTATTTTGATTAAAAACCAGGTTTTTGTCTATTTTTTTGTCTAAAAACCAGTTTTTTTTCTAAACCCCACTTTTTTTGCTGAAAACCCCCCTTTTTCAGTCCATTTCCCGCCTCAAACCGTTTATTTTGATTAAAAACCAGTTTTTTGTCTATTTTTGACACGAAACCCCACTTTTTTTGCTGAAAACCCCCCTTTTTCGGCCCATTTCCCTCTCTCACCCCCTGTTTTTGGGTTAACCCCCCCCGGGCTCACCCCGCCCCCGCACAAACCATCTCGTCCCCGAGCTCCTCCTCGGCCGCCCCTCCCCCCCGCGGCGCCTCCTCGTCGCTGTAGAGCGGGGGGGGGGCGGGGCGGCGCCGCGTGAGCAGATCTGCGGCTGCGCTCTCCAGCTCGTCCAGCGTCATCGCGCATGCGTCGGCGAGCTCCCGCTTGGCCACGGCCACGAACTTGGGGTCCCGGGCGAAGAGCCCCAAACCCTCCGAGATGAGGACCTGGGGAAGGATGGTGCTGAGCGACCCAATGGGACATGGGGAAGGATGGTGCTGAGCGACCCAATGGGAGCTGGGGAAGGATGGTGCTGAGCGACCCATTGGGAGCTGGGGAAGGATGGTGCTGAGCGACCCATTGGGAGCTGGGGAAGGATGGTGCTGAGCGACCCAATGGGAGCTGAGGGAAGGATGGGTGCTGAGAGACCCAATGGGACCTGGGGAAGGATGGTGCTGAGCGACCCAATGGGTCCCAAGGCAGGATGGTGCTGAGCGACCCAATGGGTCCCAAGGCAGGATGGTGCTGAGCGACCCAATGGGACCTGGGGAAGGATGGTGCTGAGCGACCCAATGGTACCCAAGTCAGGATGGTGCTGAGCAACCCATTGGTACCCAAGTCAGGATGGTGCTGAGCGACCCATTGGTACCCAAGTCAGGATGGTGCTGAGCGACCCAATGGTACCCAAGGCAGGATGGTGCTGAGCGACCCAATGGTACCCAAGGCAGGATGGTGCTGAGCAACCCATTGGTACCCAAGTCAGGATGGTGCTGAGCGACCCAATGGGTCCCAAGGCAGGATGGTGCTGAGCGACCCAATGGTACCCAAGGCAGGATGGTGCTGAGCGACCCAATGGTACCCAAGGCAGGATGGTGCTGAGCGACCCAATGGGAGCTGAGGGAAGGATGGTGCTGAGCGACCCAATGGTACCCGATGAAGGATGGTGCTGAGCGACCCAATGGGACCCAAGGCAGGATGGTGCTGAGCGACCCAATGGGTCCCAAGGCAGGATGGTGCTGAGCGACCCAATGGTACCCGATGAAGGATGGTGCTGAGCGACCCAATGGGAGCTGAGGGAAGGATGGTGCTGAGCGACCCAATGGGAGCTGGGGAAGGATGGTGCTGAGCGACCCATTGGGAGCTGGGGAAGGATGGTGCTGAGCGACCCAATGGGAGCTGAGGGAAGGATGGGTGCTGAGAGACCCAATGGGACCTGGGGAAGGATGGTGCTGAGCGACCCAATGGGTCCCAAGGCAGGATGGTGCTGAGCGACCCAATGGGTCCCAAGGCAGGATGGTGCTGAGCAACCCATTGGTACCCAAGTCAGGATGGTGCTGAGCGACCCATTGGTACCCAAAGCAGGATGGTGCTGAGCGACCCATTGGTACCCAAGTCAGGATGGTGCTGAGCGACCCAATGGGAGCTGAGGGAAGGATGGGTGCTGAGAGACCCAATGGGACCTGGGGAAGGATGGTGCTGAGCGACCCAATGGGTCCCAAGGCAGGATGGTGCTGAGCGACCCAATGGGTCCCAAGGCAGGATGGTGCTGAGCAACCCATTGGTACCCAAGTCAGGATGGTGCTGAGCGACCCATTGGTACCCAAAGCAGGATGGTGCTGAGCGACCCATTGGTACCCAAGTCAGGATGGTGCTGAGCGACCCAATGGGTCCCAAGGCAGGATGGTGCTGAGCGACCCAATGGTACCCAAGGCAGGATGGTGCTGAGCGACCCAATGGGAGCTGAGGGAAGGATGGTGCTGAGCGACCCAAAATGGTACCCGATGAAGGATGGTGCTGAGCGACCCAATGGGTCCCAAGGCAGGATGGTGCTGAGCGACCCAATGTGTCCCAAGGCAGGATGGTGCTGAGCGACCCATTGGTACCCAAAGCAGGATGGTGCTGAGCGACCCAATGGGAGCTGAGGGAAGGATGGGTGCTGAGAGACCCAATGGGACCTGGGGAAGGATGGTGCTGAGCGACCCAATGGGTCCCAAGGCAGGATGGTGCTGAGCGACCCAATGGGTCCCAAGGCAGGATGGTGCTGAGCGACCCAATGGGAGCTGAGGGAAGGATGGTGCTGAGCGACCCAAAATGGTACCCGATGAAGGATGGTGCTGAGCGACCCAATGGGTCCCAAGGCAGGATGGTGCTGAGCGACCCAATGGGACCTGGGGAAGGATGGTGCTGAGCGACCCAATGGTACCCAAGTCAGGATGGTGCTGAGCAACCCATTGGTACCCAAGTCAGGATGGTGCTGAGCGACCCAATGGGTCCCAAGGCAGGATGGTGCTGAGCGACCCAATGGTACCCAAGGCAGGATGGTGCTGAGCGACCCAATGGGAGCTGAGGGAAGGATGGTGCTGAGCGACCCATTGGTACCCAAGGCAGGATGGTGCTGAGCGACCCAATGGTACCCAAGGCAGGATGGTGCTGAGCGACCCAATGGTACCCAAGGCAGGATGGTGCTGAGCGACCCAATGGGAGCTGAGGGAAGGATGGGTGCTGAGAGACCCAATGGGACCTGGGGAAGGATGGTGCTGAGCGACCCAATGGGTCCCAAGGCAGGATGGTGCTGAGCGACCCAATGGGTCCCAAGGCAGGATGGTGCTGAGCAACCCATTGGTACCCAAGTCAGGATGGTGCTGAGCGACCCATTGGTACCCAAAGCAGGATGGTGCTGAGCGACCCATTGGTACCCAAGTCAGGATGGTGCTGAGCGACCCAATGGGTCCCAAGTCAGGATGGTGCTGAGCGACCCAATGGTACCCAAGTCAGGATGGTGCTGAGTGACCCAATGGGTCCCAAGGCAGGATGGTGCTGAGCGACCCAATGGGTCCCAAGGCAGGATGGTGCTGAGCGACCCAATGGGAGCTGAGGGAAGGATGGTGCTGAGCGACCCATTGGTACCCAAGGCAGGATGGTGCTGAGCGACCCAATGGTACCCAAGTCAGGATGGTGCTGAGCGACCCATTGGTACCCAAAGCAGGATGGTGCTGAGCGACCCATTGGTACCCAAGTCAGGATGGTGCTGAGCGACCCAATGGGTCCCAAGTCAGGATGGTGCTGAGCGACCCAATGGGACCTGGGGAAGGATGGTGCTGAGCGACCCAATGGTACCCAAGTCAGGATGGTGCTGAGCGACCCAATGTGTCCCAAGGCAGGATGGTGCTGAGCGACCCAATGGGAGCTGAGGGAAGGATGGTGCTGAGCGACCCAATGGTACCCGAGGAAGGATGGTGCTGAGCGACCCATTGGTACCCAAGGCAGGATGGTGCTGAGCGACCCAATGGGAGCTGAGGGAAGGATGGTGCTGAGCGACCCATTGGTACCCAAGGCAGGATGGTGCTGAGCGACCCAATGGGTCCCAAGGCAGGATGGTGCTGAGCGACCCAATGGGTCCCAAGTCAGGATGGTGCTGAGCGACCCAATGGTACCCAAGGCAGGATGGTGCTGAGCGACCCATTGGTACCCAAGGCAGGATGGTGCTGAGCAACCCATTGGTACCCAAGTCAGGATGGTGCTGAGCGACCCATTGGTACCCAAGGCAGGATGGTGCTGAGCGACCCAATGGGACCTGGGGAAGGATGGTGCTGAGCGACCCAATGGTACCCAAGTCAGGATGGTGCTGAGTGACCCAATGGGTCCCAAGGCAGGATGGTGCTGAGCAACCCATTGGTACCCAAGTCAGGATGGTGCTGAGCGACCCATTGGTACCCAAAGCAGGATGGTGCTGAGCGACCCAATGGTACCCAAGGCAGGATGGTGCTGAGCGACCCAATGGGACATGGGGAAGGATGGTGCTGAGCGACCCAATGGTACCCAAGTCAGGATGGTGCTGAGCGACCCATTGGTACCCAAGGCAGGATGGTGCTGAGCGACCCGAAGGTCCATGAGCGACTTCGGGCACTCACCGCCTCCACCAGGCTGTCGGCAGAGCCGCGGGGCCGCAGGCGGAGCGCGCCGGGGTCGGGATCGCCTCGGTCCCGCAGGATCCATCGGGATAACGGCGGCAGGCTCCCGCCGGGGCCCGGCTCCTCCACCAGCAGCAGCGGCGCGTACAGGACGTGGCCGCGGGGGGGCGCTGTGCCCCAGGCGTGCGAGGAGGAGCCGCGGCGCCACGTCTCGGAGCTGCCGGAGCCCTATGGGGAGAAGAGCGGGGTGTTAATGGGGATCACCCAGAGTGGGGCTGGGTCTGGTGTTCCCGATGGATCCTGAAGGTCGGGAAGGGGGATGCTGGAGGGGTGCCTCCATCAGGGATTGGGGGTGATGGGGTTAACGGGAACAGGGAACGTTTAGCTTGGATCTAAGGGGGTTCTGCCCCATGAGGACACTGGGATGGGTTGGATGGAGAAGGTTTGGGATGCTCCATCCCGGCCAGGTTGGAGCAAGGTGCCCATGGCTGGACCTGGATGATGCTCAGGTCATTCCCACCCCATAGGAGACCCAATCCATGGGTTGGACCAGGATAATGCTCAGGTCATTCCCACCCCATGGGAGACCCAATCCATGGGTTGGACCAGGATAATGCTCAGGTCATTCCCACCCCATGGGAGACCCAATCCATGGGTTGGACCAGGATAATGCTCAGGTCATTCCCACCCCATGGGAGACCCAATCCAAGGGTTGGACCTGGAGGATCCTTGGGTCATTCCCACCCCATTGGAGACCCAATCCAAGGGTTGGACCAGGATAATGCTCAGGTCATTCCCACCCCATGGGAGACCCAATCCAAGGGTTGGACCTGGAGGATCCTTGGGTCATTCCCACCCCATTGGAGACCCAATCCAAGGGTTGGACCAGGATAATGCTCAGGTCATTCCCACCCCATGGGAGACCCAATCCAAGGGTTGCACCTCGATGATCCTTGGGTCATTCCCATCCCATGGGAGACCCAATCCAAGGGTTGGACCTCGATGATCCTTGGGTCATTCCCATCCCATGGGAGACCCAATCCAAGGGTTGCACCTCGATGATCCTTGGGTCATTCCCATCCCATGGGAGACCCAATCCAAGGGTTGCACCTCGATGATCCTTGGGTCATTCCCATCCCATGGGAGACCCAATCCCAAGGGAGCCATGGTTGGGATCCTGCCGTACCTGGGGCCGGGCAGGGTTGTAGGTACCCGGGATGGGTTCATCCTCGCAGCTCCCCTGGCGCCGCAGGCACTGGATGGTGAAGGACGGCTTCCTCCCTATGGGGTGCAGTGGGTCAGGCACTGCCCCTATGGGCCCCCCCCTTTTACCCCACTGTGTCCCCCCCCTCTACCTGCAGGGGTGGGCGGCAGGAGCCGGCGCCTCTTGAGCTGCTGCCCTTCGCTGTGGAGGGCGAAGTGCCGGGGGGGCAACGGCAGCGACCCCCCCCGCGGCCCCTCTGCGGGCCCCCATAACCTGGGGATGGGACAGAGCATCAGGGGCCGGTCCTGGGACCCCCCCCCAGTGCAGCGATGGGAGGTGGGGGTCCCGGTACCTGTCCCTGGTCCTGCGGCGTGGGGCTGAGCCCTCCAAGTCCTCCTCATGGCTGCCGGCCCCAGGGTCCCCCCGCGGCTCCTCTGCGTCCTCTGCAGGGGGGGGCGGCTCCTCCTGGACCCCCCCATCCGAGCGCCGCCTGCACAGAGGCCGTTGGGACCCCTCTGCCCCATTGGGGACCCCCACAGTGGGGGGGACCCCAACATTGGGGTATCTCCCTCCCCCCCCAGTACCTGCTGAGGAGGGGGGCAGGGTCCTCCCCATCGGGGGGGTCGCAGCCCATCCCGGGGGGCGGCGGAGTGGGGGGGCTGGGGGCGGAGCCATAGAGCGCCTCGGGAGCCTGCGGGGAAACGGGCGGGGCTCGTGGGCGGGGCCTGAGCCAACGGGGGTGACCAATAGGGGAAAGGGCGTGGTTAGATGGGGGGCGTGGCCTGTGGGAGGGGCGGGGCTTACGGCGTAGGTCCGCGTTTCCTCCTCGACGGGGCCGTTCTGAGCGTCCTCCCCCTCCAGGTCACAGCTCAGCGCCCGCCGCATCTCGGGGCCCAGCGCCTGCAGGGTCTGCAGCCCGGCCTGGGGGGGAAATGGGGAGAATAGGGGGGAAAATGGGGCAATAGGGGTAATAGAGGAGAATGGGGGGGGAAATGGGGGTTAAAAAGGGGCGAATATGGGAGGGAAATGGGGCAATAGGGGTAATAGAGGAGAATGGGGGGGGAAATGGGGGTTAAAAAGAGGGGAATGGGGGGAAAATGGGGGTTAAAAATGGGGAATGGGGGAAATTGGGAGAATATGGGGGAAATGGCGCAATAGGGGGAAGAGAGGAGAATAGGGGGAAATAGGGGTTAAAAAGAGGGAAATGGGGGTTAAAAAGGGGGGAATAGGGGGAAAATGGGGGTTAAAAAGGAGGGAATAAGGGAAATTGGGAGAATATGGATGAAATGGGGTAATAGAGGAGAAAGGGGGGGAATGGGGGTTAAAAAGGGGCGAATAGGGGGGAAATGGGGCAATAGAGGAGAATGGGGGGGAAATGGGGGTTAAAAAGAGGGGAATGGGGGGAAAATGGGGGTAAAAAATGGGGGAATGGGGGAAATTGGGAGAATATGGGGGAAATGGCGCAATAGGGGGAAGAGAGGAGAATAGGGGGAAATAGGGGTTAAAAAGAGGGAAATGGGGGTTAAAAGGGGGGAATAGGGGGAAAATGGGGGTTAAAAAGGGGGGAATGGGGGAAATTGGGAGAATATGGGGGAAATGGGGCAATAGGGGGTAATGGGGCAATAGGGGGAAGAGAGGAGAATAGGGGGAAATAGCGGTTAAAAAGAGGGGAATGGGGGTTAAAAGGGGGGAATAGGGGGAAAATGGGGGTTAAAAAAGGGGAAATTGGGAGAATATGGGGGAAATGGGGCAATAGGGGGTAATGGGGCAATAGGGGGAAGAGAGGAGAATAGGGGGAAATAGGGGTTAAAAAGAGGGGAATGGGGGGAAAATGGTGGTTAAAAAGCGGAGAATAAGGGGAAATTGGGAGAATATGGGGCAATAGGGGGGTAATGGGGCAATAGGGGGACTAGAGAGGAATGGGGTTTAAAAAGGGGGAATAGGGGGAAATTGGGAGAATATGGGGAAAATGGGGCAATAGAGGGAGAATAAGGCAAAACAGGGGGGAATAAAGGGAAAAATGGGAAAAGGAATGGGGGGAAATTGGGAGAATATGGGGGAAATGGGGCAATAGGGGAAACAGGAGAATAGGGAGGAATGGGAGCAAAAAGGTGGGAAATGGGGTGAATATGGGGGAAATGGGGAAATAGAGGGGAATGGGGGGAAAATAGAGGGGGATGAGGGGTAGATGGGGGAATAGTGGGGACATGGGGAGAATATGGGGGAAATGGGGCAATATGGGAAAAAGAGGGGAATGGGGAAAATGGGGGGAAAAGGGGGGGAATAGTGGGGAAATGGGGAGAATATGGGGGAAAAGGGGGACTAGGGGGAAACCAGGGTGTAATGGGGAGGAACTGGGGGTGTCACACACCCACCCCCAGGGGCACCCACCTGCAGCGCACACTCATTGCTGGGCCCAGCGTTGGGACCCAGCATCCCCCTTTCCTTCCGCCTCCGGAACTTGCGGAAGTAATCCTGGATCAGGAAGGTGGCGTAGAACTTGCCCACGGTGACCTCCTCCTCTGGGGGGGGGGGGGCACATGGTCAGCAGCACTTGGGGGGCAGCCATGGGGAGGGGACCCACATCAACGCTCACCCTCTGGTGGGGGGATAACCTCATCCAGCAACTTGGGTTTTGTCCTCTTCCAGATCTTCTTGACCACGGCGCGCAGCTCCTTGTTGGCCACATCTAGGTTCCCTTTGGGAATGGGAGGAGGAGCATGGAATATGGGGCTGCCCCATATCACATCCCACTGCCCCACATGGCACCCCCCCCCGCCCCCCAACCTTCTGTCTTGATCTTGAGGGAAGTGCGGACCAGGGCGAAGAGGGTGGCGTTGAAGGTCACGGTGCCATCCGAGTTCAGGGGCATGTTCATGGCCACCAAGCGCTGTGGGGAGGGGGTTATGGGGTGGCTGAGCACCCACTGAACCCCCCCCGCAAGCCTATGTGGGGTGAGCCCCACACACTGACCTTACAGGCAACGCGGTGCGGGCAGAGCTTCCCAAAGCCCAGCGGTGGCTGGATGCGGCGCAGCAGTGTCACCACGTCCAGATGCTTGATGCGGCCTCTATGGGGCAGGGATTGGGGTCACAGAGTTGGAGGGGGGGGGTGTCCAACTGGATGGAGGTGTTCCCCCCCCCCATCAGGGGGTCCCATTGCCAGACCTGGCTGCGGGGTCGTACTCAGACCAGACGCGTTTGAACTCATCGAGGTGATGGGGGCCCAGGATGGACCAGTCGCGGGTCAGGTAATCAAAGTTGTCCATGATGACGGCCACGAAGAGGTTGATGATCTGGGGGGGGGAACGACAGGGACACAGCACTGGGATGTTGGGGGGGGGCCTTGATGTGGGGCAGGGCTGTGGGGCAGAGCTCTGGGGCTCACCAGGAAGGCGCAGAGCATGAAGAAGCTGATGAAATAGGCGATGGCGAAGTTGCTGCCGCAGGTGAACTCCTCGCCGGGGCCTGCGTCCGACTCCGGGTCGCAGCGCTTGCCGGGCAGGCTGGCCAGCATGATCTCCTGCCAGGCCTCCCCCGTGGCGCACCTGCGGCCCCACACATCCACGCTGCCCCATAGGCACCCCATACACACAGGGAGTGGGGCCGAGGGAGCCCCATAGGGTGACCCATAAGGACCTCAGGGTGACGCCTCCTGGACGTGACACGGGGCAAGGATCCCTATAGGGCCCCTGTGGTCCTACGGCGGCTCTATAGGAGCCATGGGGGAGGCATGGGGAGGACCCAAACCCCATAGAGAGCCCATGGGGATCCCATGGCGCTCCCCCCTGGATCTCACAGGAGGACCCAGAACCTCCCCCCATCTCCCATAGGGCCCCCCAGAAACCCCCCTCGATCCCATTGAGCTTCCCCCAGACACCTCCCCCCCATCTCCCATAGGACCCCCCCTGGATCCCATAGGACCCCCCCATTCCCACCTGAAGAGCAGCAGCACGGCCTGGGGGAAGGTCTGGAAGTTGTTGTTGCGGTTGATCTGGGTCCCATCCTGCAGCGCCACCTTCCCGAAGGTCTTGGGGGGGGACGGGGGGGACACAATGGGATAAGGGGGGGTACAACAGGATAAGGGGGGGGACAACAGGATAAATGAGGGGGATAATAGCATAAAAGGGGGTGGGGGTCTTACCTGCATGCCAATGACGGCGTAGATGAAGAAGATCATGGCGATGAGGAGGGCGACATAGGGCAGAGCCTGGGGGGGGGGCAAAAAGGGGGGTTAAATGGGTGTAAATGGACCGGGGGGGTGTCCCCATGTGTGTGTGTGTGTCCCATAGGTGTCACCTGGAAGGACTTGACAAAGGTCCAGAGCAGGGTGCGGATGCCCTCGCCCTTGGAGAGCAGCTTCACCAAGCGCATCACCCGGAAGAGGCGGAAGAAGGTGATGGAGATACGGGAGCTGTCCTCAGAGCTCTGCAATGGGGAGGGCACGGTGGGGGGGGGGTCAGGGGGACCCCAAAATCATGGACATACCCCCCCATAAAGACACACACACACACACCCCCCCCCCCCGTACCTCACCGACGTGCCCCCCGTTCTGGTGTGCACAGGAGTGATGGTGGCGATGGATGGAGATAGAGAGATGTGAGCGAGGAGAATGGAGATGGGGGGGACATGGACATGGGGGGGGACGGGGGGGGGGACCACCATGGACCCAACACAACGTCCAGGCCCCCCCCATGGCACAGGGTGACTCACGTTGACCTCAGTGACCGCGATGTCCACGACGCTGCCCACCACGATGAGGGCATCGAAGGTGTTCCAGGCGTCACAGAAGTAGTGCTGGGAAGGGGGGGGGACACACCCTGGTGTGACACCCCCCATGTGTGGCACCCATGTGTGACCCCCCCCCTTCCTCATCACCCCCTTACCCGTGGTTTGAAGGCGATGATCTTGAGCACCATCTCCACGGTGAAGAGCCCCGTGAACACCATGTTCAGCAGATCCATCACGTAGTTGAAGGGCTTTGACTGCTCATAGTGCTTTGGAAAGGGGGGGGGGTAAAAACAGGTCCTTAACCCCCCCTTTAATGTCCCCAACACCCCCCTTTTGGGGTGTGTGTGTGTGTGCCTTCCAAACCTGCACAGCCAACGCGATGGTGTTGAGGAGGATGAGGACAAACATGATGTACTCGAAGGCGGTGGAGTTGACCATGGCCCACACCCGGTACTGGCTCCGGTTCTTGGGGATGTAGCGCCGCAGCGGTTGTGCCTTCAGAGCGTACTCCACGCACTGCCTCTGTCACCAGGACACCGTCCCCAAGGGCCACCACCAGCGGGTGACAAAGGGACGTGGTGATGGTGGTGGTGATGGTGGTGATGGTGGTGGTGATGGTGGTACCTGGTTCTTGTCCAGCTCGCAGTTGCGGTACTCGCTCTCACCCTGTGCCCGGAAGGTGATGATGACGAAGCCCACGAAGATGTTCATCATGAAGAAGGCAATGACGATGATGTAGACGATGAAGAAGATGGAGATCTCCACCCGGTAGTTGTAGATGGGGCCTTGGTCCTCGGCGTTGGCGTCGATGGCTTTGTACAGCAGCCTGAGGGGGTGGTTGGGTTGGGGATACCAAAGGGATGGGGGCACCAAAGGGACGAAGACACCAAAGGGATGGGGGCACCAAAGGAATGGGGGTGCCAAAGGGATGGGGGTGCCAAAGGGATGGGGGTGCCAAAGGGATGGGGGTGCCAAAAGGATGGGGGCACCAAAAGGATGAGGACATCAAAGGGATGGGGACACCAAAGGGATGGGGGCACCAAAGGGATGGGGGCATGGAGGGGGGTGCTGGACCCCTCAAGTTGGGGGTGAGGGTGCTGGGGGGGGGGACACTCACGCAGGCCACCCCTCGAAGGTGGACACGGTGAAGAGAGCCATCATCCCCGCCAGCACGTTGTCGAAGTTGAAGTCGCTGTTGTGCCACAGGCGCTCCCGCACCGACGGGTGGGACACGTCCCCATCCTTGTACACCAGGAATGTGCCCCTGGGATCGGGACACCACAGGGATGGGGACACCAAAGGGATGGGGACATCAAAGGGATGGGGACACCAAAGGGATGGGGACATCAAAGAGATGGGGAGACCAAAGGGATGGGGACACCACAGGGATGGGGACACCAAAGGGATGGGGACACCACAGGGATGGGGACACCAAAGGGATGGGGACATCAAAGAGATGGGGAGACCAAAGGGATGGGGACACCACAGGGATGGGGACACCAAAGGGATGGGGACACCACAGGGATGGGGACACCAAAGGGATGGGGACACCACAGGGATGGGACCCACTTGCACTCCCCAGGGGTGTGCTTAGCCTCATCGGTGCAGCTGTAGAACTTGCCCTGCGGAGGTTTTGGGGGGTCAAGGGGGCGGGTGGGGACCCCCAACCCCTCAGGGTAGGGGTGTTGGGGACCCCTTAATGGGGGTTTAGGAGGGGTACCCCCTACCTTGAAGAGCTGTACCCCGATACAGGCGAACATGAACTGTAGCAGCGTGGTGACGATCATGATGTTCCCAATGGTGCGGATGGCCACGAAGACGCATTGCACCACGTGCTGGGGGCAGGATGAGGCCATCAGGATTCCCCCCCTCAGTGCTCCCAGTGCCCCTCCCAGTGCTCCCAGTGCAGCACCTTGAGGCCTTTGGCACGGTTGATGGCTCGAAGGGGCCGGAGGACGCGCAGGACCCGCAGGATCTTCACCACGGAGATGGCGCTGGAGCTGTGGGGGGACACCAGTGCCTCCCAGTAACATTCTCAGTGCCTCCCAGTGACCCCAGTGATGCTCCCGTTGCCTCAGCAATGCTCCCACTGTCCCCATTGGTCATCCCAGAGTCCCCAGCGCTGCTCCCAGTGCCCCCATTGGTGATCCCAGCATCCCCAGCACTGCTCCCAGTGCCCCCATTGGTGCTCCCAGTACCGCTCCCAGTGCCTCCCAGTGCCCCCCCCCTCCCAGCTCACTGGATGCCGAAGGAGATGAGGGAGACGCTGACCACCAGCAGGTCCAGGAGGTTGAACCAGTTGCGGCAGAAGGAGCCTTTGTGCAGGAAGGCGCCAAACGCCGTCATCTGGGGGAGGCCCCGAACCCCAACATCAAGGGGGGGTTCCCCCCTTCCTGAGACCCCTCACCCCCAAAACAGGAGGGGGGACCCCCAAATCCCCCCCTCAGCGCACCTTGAGCAGGATCTCCACAGTGAAGATGGAGGTGAAGGCGTAGTCGAAGTAGCCCAAGATCTGAGCGGGGGGGAAATGGGGTGACCCCAACACCCCCCCATCTCCCCATGCCTCCCTCAAACCCCTCAGCCCCCCCCAAACTGCTCTAAGCACCCCCTGCACCCCATCCCAATGGGGTCCCCAGTGGGTTTAGGGGTGAGTGATCCCCCCCCCATCCCAGTTCATCCCAGCATGCCCAGCATCGCACGTGGTTGCGGGGGGAGTGGGCACGGACGGGGTCCTCCGCTGCCAGGGAGACGCTGCTGAGGATGATGAAGACCAGGATGAGGTTGGTGAAGATGTGGTGGTGGATGAGGGCATGACAGCGCACCCGCAGCCTGCAACCAGTGCTCCCAGTCACTCCCAGTTGCTCCACTGTGTCCATACCTCCCTTCCCCAGTGCTTATAGGTTCCCCATCCCAGCCCCAGTTGCCCTTAAGGGGACACCAGCTCCCATTCCATCACACAGTGCCCCCCCCCGAGCTCCCAGTTTGTCCCCTCCCCATGTCCCCGGTGCCCCAGTTCCAGCCTCCAGTATTCTTAGTGCCCCCAGTCCCAGTCCTGCCAGTGCTCCCATTGCCCCCAGTATCCCCATCCCCAGTCCTCCAATACTATTGCCCCCAGTGCTCCAATCCCATTGCTCCCAGTGCCCCCACCCCTCCAATCCTATTGCTCCCAGTGCTTCAATCCCATTGCTCCCAGTGTCCCCATCCCCATGCCTCCAAACCCATTGCTCTCAGTGCCTCCCAGTGCTCCCGGTGTCCCCATCCCTCCAATCCTATTGCTCCCAGTGTCTCCATCCCCAGCCCTCCAATCCCACTGCTCCAATCCCATTGCTCCCAGTGTCTCCATCCCCAGCCCTCCAATCCCAGTGCTCCCAGTGCTTCCCAGTGCCCCCATTGCCCCCCATTGCTCACGGGTTGGTGCTGCTGAGGAGGAAGAAGGCGCTGCCTTCAGGGATCGGCGCCACTTTGGCCTTCGGGGGGGGCTCCTCAGGGGGCTCCGCTCGGGACCCCCCCAGACTGTCCCGGTCCCCCCCGGCCTCGTCCCCTGCAGGAACCCAGTGTTGGGCTCTGGCAACCCATAGGGACCCCACAGGGACCCCTTGGGGGGGGTGCACTGACCTTCCTCACTGCCCCCACCCTCCTCATCCTCCTCTTCCTCCTCTGGGGGCTCCCCTTCAACCTGGGGGGGGGGCAAAATGGGAGTTGGGGGGGGAAAGGGGGTTGGAAGAGGTGTAAATGTGGGGGGGTGCACACTTATTTGGGGGGACCCCCTGTTCACACTCACCTTCACACTCACATCCTGGCTCCCTGCAGCGGCTTCCACCTCTCCAGCCTTTTCCCTACGGATAAGGGGGGGGTTAGCCCCAGGAGACAGGTTTTGGGGTTACGGCCCCCCAGAAAAGGGACCCGGATGTGGGGGTGTCCCACACACACACACAAGGGACCCACTTTTTGTCCCCCCCCGAGTTGATGTTGTCACCATCGGCCAAGTTGTCCACAGCGATGGCCAAGAAGACGTTGAGGAGGATGTCTATGGGAAGGGAGGTTAACCAGTGCTCCCAGTGCATTCCAGTGCTCCCCAGTGCTCCCAGTGCATCCCAGTGCACCCCAGTGCTCCCAGTGTTCCCAGTGCACCCCAGTGCTCCCGGTGCACCCCAGTGCATCCCAGTACTCCCAGTGCATCCCAGTGCTCCCTCCAGTGACCCCATTTTCATTCCCAGTCTCTCCCAGTTACCTCCTGCTCCGTTCCCACTCCCTCCCAGTTACTCCATTCTCTGTTCCCAGTCCCTCCCACTTACCCCCTGCCCCATTCATTCCCATTTACCCTGTGTTCCGTTCCCACTCTCCCATTTACCCCCTGCCCCATTCCCAGTGCCTCCCAGTTACCCTGTTCTCATTCCCAGTCACCCCATTCTCATTCCCAGTGCCTCCCAGTTACTTCATGCCCCATTCCCAGTCCCCCCCAGTGCACGCACAGTTCCCGCAGATGAAGAGGATGACGAAGTAGACGCACACCAGCATCCCAGGAAAGACAGGGCCTCCATAGGCCATGATCCCATCATACATCACCGCATTCCAGTCCTCTCCCGTCAGGATCTGCAGGGAAAGGGGACCCCAAAACCTCAGCCTGCCCCCCCCCCCCCGCCCAACTGCTCCCAGTACACTGCCCCCTCCCATCTCCCTCCATCAGCATCACCCTGCAGGGACAATGGGGGCTCATGGGCTTTGGGGTCCCCTATGGGTTCGGGGTGGCCCCATCAGTTTGAGGTCCCCCCCATGTTTCATGGTCCCCGTGTGGACTTCCAGGTTCCTCTCCAGATACTGGGGTCCCTCATGACCTCGAGGTGCTGGGTGGGGTGTGTTTGATGTCCTGGGTGCTATTGGGGTGCTATGGCTGGACAGGAGGATCCTGGAGGATATGGGGGGGGGTCCTGGGTGTTATTGGGGTACCATGGGGGGGGGGGTGTACCTGGAAGACAGTGAGCAGAGCCTGGGGAAAGGTGTCGAAGGTGCTGCGCTTGGTCTGGGTCTCATCGAAGCTGAAGCGGCCCCCGAAGAGCTGCATCCCCAGGAGGGCGAAGATGATGATGAAAAGGAAGAGCAGGAGCAGGAGGGAGGCGATGGACTTCATGGAGTTCAACAAGGAGCCCACCAGGTTGCTCAGCGACGCCCAGTGCCTGACGGGTGACAGCGGGGTGGTTGGTGGGTGGTTGGTGGTGGGCACCGGAGGGGTGACAACGGCCGCCTGTCCCCTCACCGCGTCACTTTGAAGACGCGCAGGAGGCGGACGCAGCGCAGGACGGAGATGCCCAAGGGCTCCATGGCTCCTCGCTCCACCAGCGCCGTCTCCAACACCCCTCCGCACACCACGAAGCAGTCAAAGCGGTTGAAGAAGCTGCTGAAGTAACAGGCGGGGCCCAGGGCGTAGAGCTTCAACACCATCTCGGCGGCGAAGAGCGACAGCAGCGCCTTGTTGGCGTAAGCTTCAGTTGTTGGGGGGGGGAACAAGCGGTTGAGTGTGGGGGTTAAGGACCCCCCGCGCTTCAAGACAGGCGGTGGGGTTGTACCTTGCGTCTGGGTGAGCCACGGGGGCTGCCCGTGGTGCTCGGAGGCGATGGTGAGGGTGTTGAGGAACACCAGGAGCAGCACGGTCCAGTAGAAGGAGACGGATTTGACGGCGCCGCGGCAGCGCCGGCGCCACAGGCGGTTCAGGCGGCGCAGGCGGCGCCTTGGGGGGGCAATGGGGGCGGAAAGGGGGGGATATAGGGGTATAGGCGGTGTGGAGGGGACAGGGGGATGGAGGGGACAGGCAGACATGGGGGTATTTGAGGGGTTACAGAGATGTCCCATTCCATGGGAGGTGTTGGGGAGGGAATTTGGGGGGACTCCACTGTGTTTCCCCCCCCCTTTTATTTTCTCCTCCCCCTCAACTCACCAGAATTTAGTCTTTGTTATTTTGCCCCTGGGGAGGGAAAAGCACAAAGTTACCCCCAAAATTTGGGGGGGGTTCTCATGGGGGTGGCAATAGGGGGGGTATTGAGGGCTATGGTTGGGCAGGAGTGGTATGGGGGTTATGAGGAGGGTCCTGGGTGGTATTGGGCAGATGGGTCAGGATAGGGGGTCCTAGGGGCATTGGGGGGGGGGGGGGGTCCCAGAGACAATGGGGGGGTCCCACAGTCTATGGGAAATATGGGAGGGGGGCATGGATGGGACAAAGGGGTCATGGCAGGTTATGGGGGGGGTGGTCCTGGAGGCTATTATGGGGTATTGGGGAGGCCATGGGTGGAATGAGGGGTTATGGGGGTGGTCGCAAGGGCTATGGGGGGGCCGGGGGGGGGGGGGTCTCATGCTCACAAGCAGCGGTCACAGGCCGTTGGTTGTGCCTCCTCCTCACCCACTGTCTCGGTGTTCACTGACGTGGTCTCACTACCAGGAAGACTGGCTGGGGGGGCAGGGGGGTGTCACAAAGCTCAGCACCCTGTATCTGGGGGGGGGGGGGGCACCCTAAAACACTGTGGACCCCAATGGGGCCATTACCATGGGTGTCAGTGGAGTGACTGGTGTGACGCAGCCACTTCAAGCGCGGCTTCCTCTTGCCCATCAGGTCCTCAGCGGTCAGGCCTGCAGGGTTGGGATGCTGAGGACTTTATAGGGGGCCCCCCGTGTGACACCCCCCCCCCCCCCCAAACCCCGACTTTACGGTGCTTCTCGTGCTCATCCTCATCCCCTTCCAGGTCCTCGGCCTGGGTGATCCATTCCATGTAGCCCCGGAGGTCCTCTTCCAACTGCTGCTTCTCCCGCAGCTTCTGGAAGTCCCCGCGGGCTTTGGCCTTCTCACGTTCCTTGGAGAACTCCCTTTAAGGGGGGGGTGGTCATACATGTGAACACCCCCCCAACATGCTAACAACACGCTAAGGACATGCTAACGCTGCCCTCACCCGCTCAGCACCCCCAGCACCAAGTTGAGGACGAAGAAGGAGCCGAAGATGACGAGGCTGACAAAGTAAATCCAGGGCAGCTCGTGGCCCATCGCATCCTGCATCTGGGGGGGGGGGAATTTGGGGTGATGGAGGGTCCGAGGTTGGACCTGGATCATCTTAAGGTCCTTTCCAATCCAACCCATTCCATGACTCTATGAGGACACTGGGATGAGTTGGAAGAAGAAGGTCCAAGGTACCCATGGTGGGACCTGGATGATGTTGAGGTCCTTCCAACCCAACCCATTCCATGACTCTATGAGGACACTGGGATGGGTTGGATGGAGAAGGTTTGGGATGCTCCATCCAAGCCAGGTTGGAGCAAGGTGCCCATGGCTGAGCCCATGCTCAGCTCCTTCCAACCCAACCCATGGTACCCGGGGGGGTCTCACCCAGTAGAGAACATCGGTCCAGCCCTCCATGGTGATGCACTGGAACACGGTGAGCATGGCAAAGAAGAAGTTGTCGAAGTTGGTGATGCCACCATTGGGGCCCTCCCAGCGCCCCCGGCACTCGGTGTTGTTCTGCAGGCAGGCCCGGCCATGCCCCGAGAATGCACACGGGGAGGGGTCGTCCTCTGATTCCAAGTCTGGTAATGGAGGGGGGAGCAGCACCCCAAAAATGGGGTTTAGGGGGGGTCCTTGGGGTGTTATGGGGGGGGATTGGGGGACTGGAGGCCCCCACATGGTGGGGCTGGAGGAGATAAAGGGGTTCATAGAGAGTGAGGCGCTTGGGGTCGTGAGGGGGGCTTAGAGTCATGAGGGGGGCCTGGGGGGTCTTTAAGGGTGTTGTGGGGCTGAGGGTGTTGGGGGGATCAAGTGCCCTTATTGGGGGTATTACTGGGGGGTCTCAAGTGTTGGGGGGTCCCAGGGGGCTTGGGAGGGCTCAAGGTATTGGGGATTCCAGGGGGCTTGGGGGAGCTCAAGGTGTTGGGGGAACCAAGTGCCCTTAGTTACTGGGGGTCCTAGGTGTTGGGGGGGGGCTCAGGGTGTTGGGGAACCCGAGTGCCCTTAGTGGGGTGTCACTGTGGGGTCCTGGTGTTGGGTGCACTCAGGGGCTTTGGGGGGGGTCTCAGCGTGTTGCAGGGCCTCACTGGGGGTGGTTTAGGGTTGCTGGGGGGGTGTCTGAAGGTTTTGGGGGGCCCAAGTGCCCTCTCTGGGGTGCTGAGAGGGGATCTTAGAGCCTTAGGATTTGGAGGGTGCCCCCTCACTGGGGGACCCAGACCCGTTTTTTATGGGGGGAGTGTGATCCCAGTCACTGGTGGGGGTGCCCCCACCCCCTTACCAGACCCAATGAAGAAGCAGGTCTTGTGCATGCGGCCGATGAAGAGCTCGAGGCCGATGATGGCGTAGATGATGATGACGAAGAGGACGAGGAGCGCGATGTGCAGCAGCGGCACCATGGCCTTCATGATGGAGTTGAGCACGATGTGGAGGCCTATGGGGAGGAAAAGGGGGGGGGGGGGGATTGGCAGGAGATATTGGAGGGGGAGCACCCCCAAATCCCATCCTACCCCCCCAGTATTGATCTCACTGGGGACACCGGAGACGAGGCGGAGGGGCCGGAGGACGCGGAAGGCCCGGAGAGCTTTGACGTCGAAGCCCCCCGGTTTCCCACTCATGTGATGAGCTTCCCCGGGCTTATGGGATGCCTGCTCCAGGATGACACTGAAGAGCCTGGGGGGGTGGGAATAATTAGAGGGGGGGGAGATTTGGGATGGGGGGCACTGAAGGGGTGTGGGGGGTCTGGAGGTGGGTGTGGGAGCACCCTCTTCATGAATTGAGGGGGGCTATAAGTGAAGGGACCCCAATAGGCTTGGGGGGCTTAGTGGTGGGGGGGGGTGTTGGGGGTCTGAGGTGGTAGATTTTGGGGGGGGAATCCCTAAAGAGTTTGGGGGGACCAAGGGAGGGATTGTGGGGCTGGGAGTGGAGGTGCGTAAAGGGGGGACCATGATGAGTTGGGGGCTCTGTCTCTATGGGACACAAGCAGCTTGGGGGGGCTCATCCTAATGAACTGAGGGGGGACTCTAAGGGGGGGCACTATGAGGGGACCCCAGCTGGTTGGGGGTCTCAGTGGGGGGGTGCTTTTTGGCATCTGAGGTGGTAGATTTGAGGAGGGGGACTCTGAAGAGGGGGCTGGGAGTGGAGGTGGCTTAAGGGGGGAATATGATGAATTTGGGGGGTCTCTATGGGACACAAGCAGCTTGGGGGGGCTCATCCTAATGAACTGAGCGGGGACTCTAAGGGGGGGCACTACGAGGGGACCCCAGTAGGTTGGGGGGGGTGCTTTTGGCGATCTGAGGTGGTAGATTTGAGGAGAGGGGGGTTAGGAGTGGAGGTGGGTAAATGGGGGACCATGATGAATTTGGGGGGGGTCTCTATGGAGTTTGGGGGGGGGGGATCAGACCTGAATCTCCCCCCCCCTCTCTGGGGACAAGTCCTCACCCCACGATGACAATGACGAAGTCGAGCAGGTTCCAGCCGTTGCGGATGTAGGCGCTGGGGTGCAGGACCAGCCCGTAGGCGATGATCTTCAGGAAGGTCTCCACCGTGAAGATGATGAGGAACACGTACTCCACCTGCTCCTAAAGGGGGGGGGACGACATGGGGGGGTCAGGGGGGTGACACAGAACCCCCTTCTCCTGGGGGGCCACCACCAATGCCCTTCCCAGGGGGGCAAGGGACAGTGGAAGTGGGGACCCCCCCTTCAGCTCAACATCCTTTCCTCCATCCCCTCTACTGGGGGGCACAAGGGACACTGGCATTGAAGACCCCCCCTTCAACCCACCAGCACCCCATTTTATTGGGGGGGACAAACAGTGGAATTCGGGACCCCCCCCTTCAACCCATCAGCCCCTTTTCTGGGGGGCACAAGGGACATTGGCTTTGAGGACCCCCCTTCAACCCCCTAGCACCCCATTTTATGGGGGGGGACACAAACAGTGGAATTTGGGAACCCCCTTCAACCCATCAGCCCCTTTTCTGGGGGGCACAAGGGACATTGGCATTG
>NW_026636119.1:0-21599 GCF_028554395.1 Pezoporus wallicus | reverse complement strand
ATAGATGGCAGCATCCCTGCCCCATAGCCCCATAGATGGAAGCATCCCTGCCCCATAGCCCCATAGATGGGAGCATCCCTGCCCCATAGCCCCATAGATTGGAGCATCCCTGCCCCATAGCCCCATAGACGGGTCCCTGCCCCATAGCTCCATAGATGGCAGCATCCCTGCCCCATAGATTCCATAGATGGGAGCATCCCTGCCCCATAGCCCCATAGCTGGGAGCATCCCTGCCCCATAGCCCCATAGATGGGAGCATCCCTGCCCCATAGATGGGAGCATCCCTGCCCCATAGCCCCATAGATGGGTCCCTGCCCCATAGACCCCATAGATGGGTCCCTGCCCCATAGCCCCATAGATGGGAGCATCCCTGCCCCATAGATGGGAGCATCCCTGCCCCATAGCCCCCATAGATGGCAGCATCCCTGCCCCATAGATTCCATAGATGGGAGCATCCCTGCCCCATAGCCCCATAGCTGGGAGCATCCCTGCCCCATAGCCCCATAGATGGGAGCATCCCTGCCCCATAGCCCCATAGATGGGAGCATCCCTGCCCCATAGATTGAAGCATCCCTGCCCCATAGCCCCATAGATGGGTCCCTGCCCCATAGATTCCATAGATGGGAGCATCCCTGCCCCATAGCCCCATAGATGGCAGCATCCCTGCCCCATAGATGGGAGCATCCCTGCCCCATAGCCCCATAGATGGTAGCGTCCCTGCCCCATAGCCCCATAGGTGGGATCATCCCTGCCCCATAGCCCCATAGATGGCAGCATCCCTGCCCCATAGCCCCATAGATGGGAGCATCCCTGCCCCATAGATGGCAGCATCCCTGCCCCATAGCCCCATAGATGGGATCCTCCCTGCCCCATAGCCCCATAGATGGGAGCATCCCTGCCCCATAGATGGCAGCATCCCTGCCCCATAGCCCCATAGATGGGAGCATCCCTGCCCCATAGCCCCATAGATGGGAGCATCCCTGCCCCATAGCCCCATAGATGGCAGCATCCCTGCCCCATAGCCCCATAGATGGCAGCATCCCTGCCCCATAGCCCCATAGATGGGAGCATCCCTTCCCCATAGATTCCATAGATGGCAGCATCCCTGCCCCATAGCCCCATAGATGGGAGCATCCCTGCCCCATAGATTCCATAGATGGGAGCATCCCTGCCCCATAGCCCCATAAGTGGGAGCATCCCTGCCCCATTGCCCCATAGATGGGAGCATCCCTGCCCCATAGCCCCATAGATGGCAGCATCCCTGCCCCATAGCCCCATAGATGGGAGCATCCCTGCCCCATAGATGGGAGCATCCCTGCCCCATAGCCCCATAGATGGGAGCATCCCTGCCCCATAGCCCCATAGATTGGAGCATCCCTGCCCCATAGCCCCCCATAGATGGGAGCATCCCTGCCCCATAGCCCCATAGATTGGAGCATCCCTGCCCCATTGATGGGAGCATCCCTGCCCCATAGCCCCATAGATGGGAGCATCCCTGCCCCATAGCCCCATAGATGGCAGCATCCCTGCCCCATAGCCCCATAGATGGGAGCATCCCTGCCCCATAGCCCCATAGGTGGGAGCATCCCTGCCCCATAGATTCCATAGATGGCAGCATCCATAGATGGGAGCATCCCTGCCCCATAGATGGGCGCATCCCTGCCCCATAGCCCCACAGATGGGAGCATCCCTGCCCCATAGCCCCATAGATGGGAGCATCCCTGCCCCATAGCCCCATAGATAGATGGGAGCATCCCTGCCCCATAGCCCCATAGATGGGAGCATCCCTGCCCCATAGCCCCATAGATGGGAGCATCCCTGCCCCATAGATTGAAGCATCCCTGCCCCATAGCCCCATAGATGGGTCCCTGCCCCATAGATTCCATAGATGGGAGCATCCCTGCCCCATAGCCCCATAGATGGGAGCATCCCTGCCCCATAGATTCCATAGCTGGCAGCATCCCTGCCCCATGGACCCATAGATGGGAGCATCCCAGCCCCACAGATGGGAGCATCCCTGCCCCATAGCCCCATAGATGGCAGCATCCCTGCCCCATAGCCCCATAGGTGGGAGCATCCCTGCCCCATAGATTCCATAGATGGCAGCATCCCTGCCCCATAGATTCCATAGATGGCAGCATCCCTGCCCCATAGATGGGAGCATCTGTGCCCCATAGCCCCATAGATGGGAGCATCCCTGCCCCATAGCCCCATAGATTGGAGCATCCCTGCCCCATAGCCCCCATAGATGGCAGCATCCCTGCCCCATAGACCCCATAGATGGGTCCCTGCCCCATAGATGGCAGCATCCCTGCCCCATAGCCCCATAGATGGCAGCATCCCTGCCCCATAGCCCCATAGATGGGAGCATCCCTGCCCCATAGCCCCATCGATGGCAGCATCCCTGCCCCATAGCCCCATAGATGGGAGCATCCCTGCCCCATAGATGGGCGCATCCCTGCCCCATAGCCCCATAGATGGGAGCATCCCTGCCCCATAGCCCCATAGGTGGGAGCATCCCTGCCCCATAGCCCCATAGGTGGGAGCATCCCTGCCCCATAGCCCCATAGATGGGAGCATCCCTGCCCCATAGCCCCATAGGTGGGAGCATCCCTGCCTCATAGCCCCATAGATGGGAGCGTCCTTGCCCAATAGCCCCATAGATGGGAGCATCCCTGCCCCATAGATGGGAGCATCCCTGCCCCATAGCCCCATAGATGGGAGCATCCCTGCCCCATAGCCCCATAGATGGCAGCATCCCTGCCCCATAGCCCCATAGATGGGTCCCTGCCCCATAGATTCCATAGATGGGAGCATCCCTGCCCCATAGCCCCATAGATGGGAGCATCCCTGCCCCATAGCCCCATAGATGGGAGCATCCCTGCCCCATAGCCCCATAGGTGGGAGCATCCCTGCCCCATAGCCCCATAGATGGGAGCATCCCTGCCCCATAGCCCCATAGATGGGAGCATCCCTGCCCCATAGCCCCATAGATGGGAGCATCCCTGCCCCATAGCCCCATAGATGGGAGCATCCCTGCCCCATAGCCCCATAGATGGGAGCATCCCTGCCCCATAGCCCCATAGATGGGAGCATCCCTGCCCCATAGCCCCATAGATGGGAGCATCCCTGCCCCATAGCCCCATAGATGGGAGCATCCCTGCCCCATAGATTGAAGCATCCCTGCCCCATAGCCCCATAGATGGGTCCCTGCCCCATAGCCCCATAGATGGGAGCATCCCTGCCCCATAGATGGGAGCATCCCTGCCCCATAGCCCCATAGATGGGAGCATCCCTGCCCCATAGCCCCATAGATGGCAGCATCCCTGCCCCATAGCCCCATAGATGGGAGCATCCCTGCCCCATAGCCCCATAGATGGCAGCATCCCTGCCCCATAGCCCCATAGATGGCAGCATCCCTGCCCCATAGCCCCATAGATGGGAGCATCCCTGCCCCATAGCCCCATAGATGGGAGCATCCCTGCCCCATAGCGCCTTTTCCTTGCAGGTGCCATCCCATCGGGAAGACGGCGTCGGGATGCGGGGGGCCCCCTCGCTGGTCCCCAACCCCTCGGCCCCATCGCCGGAGCTGAACCCCCCCCAGGATCCCTATAGGGGTGAGTGGGACCCCTATGGGATGGAGGGGTGGGAAGGGACATCCCATAGAGCATCCCATAGAGCATCCTATAGAGCATCCCATAGAGCATCCCATAGAGCATCCCATAGAGCATCCCATAGAGCATCCCATAGAGCATCCCATAGAGCATCCCATAGAGCATCCCATGGAGCATCCCATAGAGCATCCCATAGAGCATCCCATAGAGCATCCCATAGGGCATCCCATGGAGCATCCCATAGAGCATCCCATAGAGCATCCCATGGAGCATCCCATAGGGCATCCCATAGAGCATCCCATAGAGCATCCCATAGGGCATCCCATAGAGCATCCCATAGAGCATCCCATGGAGCATCCCATAGGGCATCCCATAGGGCATCCCATAGAGCATCCCATAGAGCATCCCATAGGGCATCCCATAGAGCATCTCATAGAGCATCCCATAGGGCATCCCATAGAGTATCCCATAGAGCATCCCATAGGGCATCCCATAGAGCATCCCATGGAGCATCCCATAGAGCATCCTATAGAGCATCCCATAGAGCATCCCAGGGAGCATCCCATAGGGCATCCCATAGAGCATCCCATAGGGCATCCCATAGAGCATCCCATAGAGCATCCCATAGGGCATCCCATAGAGCATCCCATAGAGCATCCCATAGGGCATCCCTTAGAGCATCCCATAGAGCATCCCATGGAGCATCCCATAGGGCATCCCATAGAGCATCCCATTGAGCATCCCATAGAGCATCCCATAGGGCATCCCAGAGAGCATCCCATAGAGCATCCCATAGGGGATCCCATAGAGCATCCCATAGAGCATCTCATAGAGCATCCCATAGAGCATCCCATGGAGCATCCCATAGAGCATCCCATAGGGCATCCCATAGAGCATCCCATGGAGCATCTCATAGAGCATCCCATAGAGCATCCCATAGAGCATCCCATAGAGCATCCCATAGGGGATCCCATAGAGCATCCCATAAGGCACCCCATAGAGCATCCCATAGGGGATCCCATAGAGCATCCCATAGAGCATCCCAGGGAGCATCCCATAGGGCATCCCATAGAGCATCCCATAGGGCATCCCATAGAGCATCCCATAGAGCATCCCATAGAGCATCCCATAGAGCATCCCATAGGGCATCCCATAGAGCATCCCATAGGGCATCCCATAGAGCATCCCATAGAGCATCCCATAGAGCATCCCATCATTGAGCATCCCATAGAGCATCCCATAGAGCATCCCATAGGGCATCCCATGGAGCACCCCATAGAGCATCCCATAGAGCATCCCATAGAGCATCCCATAGGGCATCCCATAGGGCATCCCATAGGGCATCCCATAGAGCATCCCATAGAGCATCCCATAGGGCATCCCATAGAGCATCCCATGGAGCATCCCATAGGGCATCCCATAGAGCATCCCATAGAGCATCCCATAGAGCACCCCATAGAGCACCCCATAGAGCATCCCATAGAGCATCCCATAGGGCATCCCATAGAGCATCCCATAGAGCATCCCATAGGTCATCCCATAGAGCACCCCATAGAGCATCCCATAGGGCATCCCATAGTGCATCCCATAGAGCATCCCATAGAGCATCCCATAGAGCATCCCATAGAGCATCCCATAGGGCATCCCATAGGGCATCCCATAGAGCATCCCATAGAGCATCCCATAGAGCATCCCATAGAGCATCCCAAAGAGTATCCCAGAGAGCATCCCATAGGGCATCCCATAGAGCACCCCATAGAGCATCCCATTGAGCAGCCCATAGAGCATCCCATAGAGCATCCCATAGAGCATCCCATAGGGCATCCCATAGAGCATCCCATAGAGCATCTCATAGAGCATCCCATAGAGCATCCCATGGAGCATCCCAGGGAGCATCCCATAGAGCATCCCATGGAGCATCCCATAGAGCATCCCATAGAGCATCCCATAGGGCATCCCATAGAGCATCCCATGGAGCATCCCATAGAGCATCCCATAGAGCATCCCATAGGGCATCCCATGGAGCATCCCATAGGGCATCCCATAGAGCATCCCATGGAGCATCCCATAGAGCATCCCATAGAGCATCCCATAGTGCATCCCATTGAGCATCCCATAGGGCATCCCATAGAGCATCCCATAGAGCATCCCATAGGGCATCCCATAGAGCATCCCATAGAGCATCCCATAGAGCATCCCATAGGGCATCCCATAGGGCATCCCATAGAGCATCCCATAGAGCATCCCATAGGGGATCCCATAGAGCATCCCATAAGGCACCCCATAGAGCATCCCATAGAGCATCCCATAGAGCATCCCATAGAGCATCCCATAGAGCATCCCAATTTAGAGCATCCCATCCGTACAGCATCCCATAGGGCATCCCATCTTAGAGCATCCCATCCTTTGAGCATCCCAATTTGGAGCATCCCATCTTAGAGCATCCCATTATCAAGCATCCCATCCTTGGAGCATCCCATTCTGGACCATCCCATCCTAGAGCATCCCATTATCAAGCATCCCAATTTAGAGCATCCCATTATCAAGCATCCCATCCTTGGAGCATCCCAATTTGGTGCATCCCATTTTGGACCATCCCATCCTTCGAGCATCCCATCCTAGAGCATCCCATAGAGCATCCCATAGAGCATCCCATAGAGCATCCCATAGAGCATCCCATAGGGCATCCCATAGAGCATCCCATAGAGCATCCCATAGAGCATCCCATAGAGCATCCCATAGGGCATCCCATAGGGCATCCCAATTTAGAGCATCCCATCCTTAGAGCATCCCAATTTATCCCATCCCAATTTAGAGCATCCCAATTTATCCCATCCCAATTTGTCCCATCCCAATTTGGACCATCCCAATTTATCCCATCCCACTGGAGCATCCCAATTTTTCCCATCCCAATTTATCCCATCCCAATTTATCCCAATCCCAATGGAGCATCCCAATTTATCCCATCCCAATTTGGACCATCCCATTATCAAGCATCCCAATTTATCCCATCCCAATTTATCCCATCCCACTGGAGCTTCCCAATTTATCCCATCCCAATTTATCCCATCCCACTGGAGCATCCCAATTTATCCCATCCCAATTTGGACCAGCCCATTATCGAGCATCCCAATTTATCCCATCCCAATGGACCATCCCAATTTATCCCATCCCAATTTAGAGCATCCCAATTTATCCCATCCCAATGGAGCTTCCCAATTTATCCCATCCCAATTTGGACCAGCCCATTATCGGGCATCCCAATTTAGAGCATCCCAATTTGGACCATCCCATCCCAATGAAGCATCCCAATTTATCCCATCCCAATTTATCCCAATCCCACTGGTGCATCCCAATTTATCCCATCCCAATTTGGACCAGCCCATTATCGAGCATCCCAATTTAGAGCATCCCAATTTATCCCATCCCAATTTATCCCATCCCAATTTATCCCAATCCCAATGGAGCATCCCAATTTATCCCATCCCAATTTATCCCAATCCCACTGGAGCATCCCAATTTATCCCATCCCAATTTGGACCATCCCATTATCAAGCATCCCAATTTATCCCATCCCAGTTTATCCCATCCCAATTTATCCCATCCCAATTTATCCCATCCCACTGGAGCATCCCAATTTATCCCATCCCAATTTGGACCATCCCAATTTATCCCATCCCACTGGAGCATCCCAGTTTATCCCATTCCAGTGGAGCATCCCAATTTATCCCATCCCAATTTATCCCATCCCAATTTATCCCATCCCAATTTATCCCATCCCAATTTGGACCAGCCCATTATCGAGCATCCCAATTTAGAGCATCCCAATTTATCCCAATCCCAATGGAGCATCCCAATTTATCCCATCCCATTTTCAAGCATCCCAATTTATCCCATCCCAATTTATCCCAATCCCACTGGAGCATCCCAATTTATCCCATCCCAATTTGGACCATCCCAATTTATCCCAATCCCAATGGAGCATCCCAATTTATCCCAATCCCAATCCCTTTTTCCCCCCCTCCAGCCCTCCCCGGCGGCCTCCAAGCCCCCAGCGTCTCCTCGGCCAGCTCGGAGCTCAAATCCGATGAGGAAGGCGACGAGAACGCCCGCGATTCCCAACCTCTGGAAGAGCGCAAGCTGGATGACGACAAGAAGGAGCTCAAAGCCCTGCCGAGGTCAAGATCTAGGTAACGGGAATGTCGGGAAAAGGGGGGGGGGGAGAACCGGGAATTCCATAGGGATCATCCCGTTGCGTTCCCTAGATCCCGGTTTGGGGTTGTCGCTTGTTTTGGGAGCAAAGGATGCGGGAGGTTTGGGTACCAAAGGATGCAGGAGGTTTGGGTACCAAAGGATGCAGGAGGTTTGGGTACCAAAGGATGCAGGAGGTTTGGGTACCAAAGGATGCGGGAGGTTTGGGTACCAAAGGATGCAGGAGGTTTGGGTACCAAAGGATGCAGGAGGTTTGGGTACCAAAGGATGCGGGAGGTTTGGGTACCAAAGGATGCAGGAGGTTTGGGTACCAAAGGATGCAGGAGGTTTGGGTACCAAAGGATGCGGGAGGTTTGGGTACCAAAGGATGCAGGAGGTTTGGGGAGCAAAGGATGCGGGAGGTTTGGGTACCAAAGGATGCAGGAGGTTTGGGTACCAAAGGATGCGGGAGGTTTGGGTACCAAAGGATGCAGGAGGTTTGGGTACCAAAGGATGCGGGAGGTTTGGGTACCAAGGATGCAGGAGGTTTGGGTACCAAAGGATGCGGGAGGTTTGGGTACCAAAGGATGCAGGAGGTTTGGGTACCAAAGGATGCGGGAGGTTTGGGGAGCAAAGGATGCGGGAGGTTTGGGTACCAAAGGATGCAGGAGGTTTGGGTACCAAAGGATGCAGGAGGTTTGGGTACCAAAGGATGCAGGAGGTTTGGGTACCAAAGGATGCAGGAGGTTTGGGTACCAAAGGATGCGGGAGGTTTGGGGAGCAAAGGATGCAGGAGGTTTGGGTACCAAAGGATGCGGGAGGTTTGGGGAGCAAAGGATGCAGGAGGTTTGGGTACCAAAGGATGCGGGAGGTTTGGGGATCAAAGGATGCGGGAGGTTTGGGTACCAAAGGATGCAGGAGGTTTGGGTACCAAAGGATGCAGGAGGTTTGGGTACCAAAGGATGCAGGAGGTTTGGGTACCAAAGGATGCAGGAGGTTTGGGTACCAAAGGATGCGGGAGGTTTGGGGAGCAAAGGATGCGGGAGGTTTGGGTACCAAAGGATGCAGGAGGTTTGGGGAGCAAAGGATGCAGGAGGTTTGGGTACTAAAGGATGCGGGAGGTTTGGGTACCAAAGGATGCAGGAGGTTTGGGTACCACAGGATGCGGGAGGTTTGGGTACCAAAGGATGCGGGAGGTTTGGGTACCAAGGATGCAGGAGGTTTGGGTACCAAAGGATGCAGGAGGTTTGGGGAGCAAAGGATGCGGGAGGTTTGGGTACCAAAGGATGCAGGAGGTTTGGGTACCAAAGGATGCAGGAGGTTTGGGTACCAAAGGATGCAGGAGGTTTGGGTACCAAAGGATGCAGGAGGTTTGGGTACCAAAGGATGCAGGAGGTTTGGGTACCAAAGGATGCAGGAGGTTTGGGTACCAAAGGATGCAGGAGGTTTGGGTACCAAAGGATGCAGGAGGTTTGGGTACCAAAGGATGCGGGAGGTTTGGGGAGCAAAGGATGCGGGAGGTTTGGGTACCAAAGGATGCGGGAGGTTTGGGGAGCAAAGGATGCAGGAGGTTTGGGTACCAAAGGATGCGGGAGGTTTGGGGAGCAAAGGATGCGGGAGGTTTGGGTACCAAAGGATGCTGGATCCCATCCATCCCTGACTTCCCTGATGTTCCAAAGGCCAGGCCATTCCCAACGTTGGGAATATCCCAGTTTTTAGGGCAATGGGTCCTTGCTCTATGGGTCAGGAGAATGGGGACAATGGGTGATGCCCCATTCCCAATGGGATCCTTGCTCTATGGGGCAGGAGAATGGGGTCCATGGGTGATGCCCCATTCCCAATGGGTTCCTCTCTCCATGGAGCCCCTTGAATGGAGTCAATGGAAGATGCCCCATTCCCAATGGGTTCCTCTCTCCATGGAGCCCCTTGAATGGGGTCAATGGAAGATGCCCCATTCCCAATGGGTTCCTTGCTCCATGGTGGCATCAGAATGGAGTCAATGGAAGATGCCCCATTCCCAATGGGTTCCTCTCTCCATGGAGCCCCTTGAATGGGGTCAATGGAAGATGCCCCATTCCCAATGGGTTCCTTGCTCCATGGTG
Organism: Pezoporus wallicus; assembly: GCF_028554395.1. Classification (NCBI taxonomy): domain Eukaryota; kingdom Metazoa; phylum Chordata; class Aves; order Psittaciformes; family Psittacidae; genus Pezoporus; species Pezoporus wallicus. The sequence goes on along the minus strand of NW_026636119.1, from coordinate 11,692 downwards.
GCATCAGAATGGAGTCAATGGAAGATGCCCCATTCCCAATGGGTTCCTCTCTCCATGGAGCCCCTTGAATGGAGTCAATGGAAGATGCCCCATTCCCAATGGGTTCCTCTCTCCATGGAGCCCCTTGAATGGAGTCAATGGGAGATGCCCCATTCCCAATGGGTTCCTTGCTCCATGGTGGCATCAGAATGGAGTCAATGGGAGATGCCCCATTCCCAATGGGTTCCTCGCTCCATCGAGACCCTTGAATGGAGTCAATGGGAGATGCCCCATTCCCAATGGGTTCCTTGCTCCATGGTGGCATCAGAATGGAGTCAATGGGAGATGCCCCATTCCCAATGGGTTCCTCGCTCCATCGAGACCCTTGAATGGAGTCAATGGGTGATGCCCCATTCCCAATGGGAGCCTTGCTCCATGGTGGCATCAGAACGGCATCAATGGAAGATGCCCCATTCCCAATGGGTTCCTTGCTCCATGGAGCCCCTTGAATGGAGTCAATGGAAGATGCCCCATTCCCAATAGGTTCCTCTCTCCATAGTGACATCACAATGGACTCAATGGGCGATTCCCCATTGGAACCTCCATTGGAATCCCCTTTATGTCCCCCCCCCCAACCCCAACCCCATTGCAGCACCAACGACGACGAGGACCTGACCCCGGAGCAGAAAGCCGAGCGGGAGAAGGAACGGCGCATGGCCAACAACGCCCGCGAGCGCCTCCGCGTGCGGGACATCAACGAGGCCTTCAAGGAGCTGGGCCGCATGGTGCAGCTGCATCTCAAGAGCGACAAGCCCCAAACCAAGCTGCTCATCCTGCACCAGGCCGTGGCCGTCATCCTCAGCCTGGAGCAGCAAGTGAGGGGTGAGTTGGGTTGGGTTGAGTTGGGTTGAGTTGGGTTGGTTGGGTTGGGTTGGGTTGGGTTGGGTTGGGTTGAGTTGAGTTGGGTTGGGTTGGGTTGAGTTGAGTTGGGTTGGGTTAGGTTGGGTTGGGTTGAGTTGGATTGGGTTGGGTTGAGTTGGATTGGATTGGGTTGAGTTGGGTTGGATTGAGTTGGGTTGAGTTGGGTTGGATTGGATTGGGTTGGGTTGAGTTGGGTTGAATTGGTTTGAGTTGGGTTTTGTTGGGTTGGGTTGGGTTGGGTTGGGTTGAGTTGGGTTGGGTTGGGTTGGGTTGAGTTGGGTTGATTTGGTTGAGTTGGGTTGGGTTGAGTTGGTTTGTGTTGAGTTGGGTTGAGTTGAGTTGGGTTGGGTTGAGTTGGGTTGGGTTGGGTTGAGTTGGGTTGGGTTGAGTTGGGTTGAGTTGGGTTGGGTTGAGTTGGGTTGGGTTGGGTTGAGTTGGGTTGAGTTGGGTTGAGTTGGGTTGGGTTGGGTTGGGTTCAGTTGGGTTGAGTTGGGTTCTGTTGAGTTGGGTTGGGTTGGGTTGGGTTGGGTTGGGGTTGGTTGTTGGGTTGAGTTTGGGTTGGGTTGGGTTGGGTTTGGTTGGGTTGGGTTGGGTTGGGTTGGGTTGGGTTGGGTTGGGTTGGGTTGGGTTGGGTTGAGTTGGGTTGGGTTGAGTTGGGTTGGGTTGGGTTGAGTTGGGTTGGGTTGGGTTGGGTTGAGTTGGGTTGAGTTGGTTTGGGTTGAGTTGGGTTGAGTTGGGTTGGGTTGGGTGGGGTTGGGTTGAGTTGGGTTGGGTTGGGTTGGGTTAGGTTGGGTTGAGTTGGGTTGGGTTGGGTTAGGTTGGATTGGGTTGGGTTGGGTTGGGTTGGGTTAGATTGGGTTGGGTTAGATTGGGTTGGGTTGGGATGGGTTGGATTGGGTTGGGTTGGATTGGGTTGGGTTGGGTTGAGTTGGATTGGGTTGGGTTGGGTTGAGTTGGGTTGGGTTAGGTTGGGTTGAGTTGGGTTGGGTTGGGTGGGGTTGGGTTGAGTTGGGTTGGGTTGGGTTGGGTTAGGTTGGGTTGAGTTGGGTTGGGTTGGGTTAGGTTGGGTTGAGTTGGGTTGAGTTGGGTTGGGTTGGGTTGGGTTGAGTTGGGTTGAGTTGGGTTGGGTTGGGTTGGGTTGAGTTGGGTTGGGTTGGGTTGGGTTAAGTTGGGTGGGGTTGGGTTGGGTTGGGTTGAGTTGGGTTGGGTTGGGTTGGGTTGAGTTGGGTTGGGTTGGGTTGGATTGGGTTGGGTTGGGTTGGGTTGGATTGGGTTGGGTTGGGTTGGGATGGGTTGAGTTGGGTTGGGTTGAGTTGGGTTGGGTTGGGTTGGGTTGAGTTGGGTTGGGTTGGGTTGTGTTGGGTTGGGTTGGGTTGTGTTGGGTTGGGTTGGGTTGGGTTGAGTTGGGTTGGGTTGGGTTGGGTTGGGTTGGGTTCGGTTGGGTTGAGTTGGGTTGAGTTGGGTTGGGTTGAGTTGGATTGGGTTGAGTTGGGTTGGGTTGGGTTGGGTTGGGTTGAGTTGGGTTGGGTTGAGTTGGGTTCTGTTGAGTTGGGTTGGGTTGGGTTGGGTTGAGTTGGGTTGGGTTGGGTTGGATGGTTTGAGTTGGGTTGAGTTGGGTTGGGTTGGGTTGAGTTGGATTGGGTTGAGTTGGGTTGGGTTGGGTTGGGTTGAGTTGGGTTGGGTTGAGTTGGGTTGGGTTGGGTTGAGTTGGGTTGGGTTGGGTTGGGTTGGTTGAGTTGGGTTGAGTTGGGTTGGGTTGAGTTGGGTTGGGTTGGGTTGAGTTGGGTTGGGTTGGGTTGAGTTGGGTTGGGTTGGGTTGAGTTGGGTTGAGTTGGGTTGGGTTGAGTTGGGTTGAGTTGGGTTGGGTTGGGTTGGGTTGGGTTGGGTTGAGTTGGGTTGGGTTGAGTTGGGTTGAGCTGGGTTGGGTTGAGCTGGGTTGTGTTGGGTTGGGTTGGGTTGTGTTGGGTTGTGTTGGGTTGGGTTGTGTTGGGTTGAGTTGGGTTGGTTGGGTTGGGTTGAGTTGGGTTGGGTTGAGTTGTGTTGAGTTGGGTTGGGTTGAGTTGGGTTGAGTTGGGTTGGGTTGGGTTGGGTTGAGCTGGATTGGGTTAAGTTGGGTTGGGTTGGGTTGAGTTGGGTTGGGTTGGGTTGGGTTGAGTTGGGTTGAGTTGGGTTGGGTTGGGTTGAGTTGGGTTCGGTTGAGTTGGGTTGAGTTGGGTTGGGTTGAGTTGGGTTGAGTTGGGTTGGGTTGGGTTGGGTTGGGTTGAGTTGGGTTGGGTTGGGTTGGGTTGAGTTGGGTTGATTTGGTTGAGTTGGGTTGGGTTGAGTTGGATTGAGTTGAGTTGGGTTGAGTTGGGTTGGGTTGAATTGGGTTGAGTTGGGTTGAGTTGGGTTGGGTTCAGTTGGGTTGAGTTGAGTTGGTTTGGGTTGGGTTGGGTTGAGTTGGGTTGGGTTGGGTTGAGTTGGGTTGGGTTGAGTTGGGTTGGGATGAGTTGGGTTGGGTTGGGTTGGGTTGGGTTGAGTTGGATTGGGTTGGGTTGGGTTGTGTTGAGTTGGGTGGGGTAGGGTAAGGTTGGGTTGTTTGGGATGTTGGGTAGAGTTGGGTTGGGTTGGGTTGAGTTGAGTTGGGTTGAGTTGGGTTGAGTTGGGTTGGGCTGAGCTGGATTGGGTTAAGTTGGGTTGGGTTGGGTTGAGTTGGGTTGGGTTGGGTTGGGTTGAGTTGGGTTGAGTTGGGTTGGGTTGGGTTGAGTTGGGTTGGGTTTGGTTGGGTTGGGTTGAGTTGGGTTGAGTTGGGTTGGGTTGGGTTGGGTTGAGTTGGTTTGGGTTGAGTTGGGTTGCGTTGAGTTGGGTTGGGTTGAGTTGGGTTGAGTTGGGTTGGGTTGAGTTGGGTTGAGTTGGGTTGGGTTGGGTTGGGTTGAGTTGGGGTGGTTGGGTTGAGTTGGGGTGGTTGGGTTGGTTTGGGTTGGGTTGAGTTGGGTTGGGTTGGGTTGGGTTCTGTTGGGTTGGGTTGGGTTGAGTTGGGTTGGGTTGAGTTGGGTTGGGTTGGGTTGGGTTGAGTTGGGTTGGGTTGAGTTGGGTTGGGTTGGGTTGGGTTGGGTTGGGTTGGGTTGAGTTGGGTTGGGTTGAGTTGGGTTGGGTTGGGTTGAGTTGGGTTGGGTTGGGTTGGGTTGGGGTTCGTTGATGGGTGGATGTTGGTCGTCTGTTGGCCAGCATCAGGCATTCATCGTGTATCATCATCCATCCGTGATCCATCCGTGATCATCCATTCACCTTCCATTCATCTTGTATCATCCCTTCTCCATCATCCATCCATCATCCATCCATCCATCCAGTGTCATCCCTTATCCATCATCTGTCATCATCCCTTATCCATTATCCATCCATCCATTATCATCCATTCTTCATCATCTATCCATTATCCATCCATTCATCATCATCCATCATCATCCATCCCCAATCCATCCATCATCCATCCATCATCATCCATCCATCATCCATCCATCACCATCCAGCCATCATCATCCCTTATCCATCATCCATCATCCATCCATCATCATCCATCATCATCCCTTATCCATCATCCATCCATCATCCATCCATCATCCATCATCATCCCTTATCCATCATCCATCCATCATCATCCATCATCCATCCATCATCATCCCTTATCCATCATCCATCCCTTAGCCATCATCCATCCATCCATCCCTTATCCATCATCCATCCATCATCATCCCTTATCCATCATCCATCATCCATCCCTTATCCATCATCATCCATCATCATCCATCCCTTATCCATTATCCATCATCCATCCCTTATCCATCATCATCCATCATCATCCATCCCTTATCCATCATCCATCCATCATCATCCCTTATCCATCATCCATCCATCATCTATCCATCATCCGTCATCCATCCCTTATCCATCCCTTATCCACCATCCATCCATCATCCATCTATCATCCTCCATCCATCATCATCAATCATCCATCATCATCCATCCATCATCATCCATCCATCACCATCCAGCCATCATCATCCCTTATCCATCATCCATCCATCCATCATTTATCCATCATCCATCCCTTATCCATCCATCCATCCATCATCATCCATCCATCGTCCATCCATCATCCATCCCTTATCCATCCATCCATCCATCATCATCCATCCATCATCATCCATCCATCATCATCCATCCATCATCATCCATCCATCATCCATCCATCATCATCCATCCATCATCATCCATCCATCATCATCCATCCATCATCATCCATCCACCATCATCCATCCATCATCCATCCATCATCCATCCCTTATCCATCATCCATCCATCATCCATCCACCATCCATCCATCATCCATCCATCCATCATCCATCCATCATCCATCCATCATCATCCACCCCCCATCCCACCCATTCCCTACGGAACCCCCTTCCCCCCCGCCGTAGCGATGCCTTTCACCCCCCCTTTCCCCTTCCATCCCACCAGAGAGGAACCTGAATCCCAAGGCGGCGTGCCTGAAGAGACGGGAAGAAGAGAAGGTCTCCTCGGATCCGCCTCCGCTCTCCTTGGCGGGGCCCCATCCCGGCATGGGAGATGCTTCCAATCACATGGGACAGATGTAAAAAGGCAAGGCTGGGGGTCGGGTATCCATGTTTCCGTCCGTGTGTCCGTCAGCATCCAGCATCAGTATCCATCCATCATCCATCCATCATCCATCATCCATCAGCATCCATCCATCAGCATCCATCAGCATCCATCAGCATCCATCAGCATCCATCATCCATCAGCAACCATCATCATCCATCATCATCAACCATCCATCATCATCCATCCATCCATCCATCCATCATCATCCATCCATCATCCATCCATCCATCATCATCATCCATCATCATCATCATCCATCAGCATCATCCATCATCATCCATCATCATCATCCATCAGCATCCATCATCATCATCCATCCATCCATCAGCATCCATCCATCATCATCCATCATCACCATCACCATCATCATCCATCCATCCATCCATCAGCATCCATCATCCATCCATCATCCATCCATCCATCCATCAACCAACATCCATCCATCCATCCATCAGCATCCATCATCATCCATCCATCAGCATCCATCCATCATCATCCATCCATCATCATCCATCCATCCATCATCCATCCATCCATCCATCAGCATCCATCATCATCCATCCATCAGCATCCATCCATCATCATCCATCCATCATCATCCATCCATCCATCATCATCCATCCATCCATCATCATCCATCCATCATCCATCAGCATCATCCATCCATCATCCATCAGCATCCATCAGCATCCATCATCCATCAGCATCCATCCATCATCATCCATCCATCACCATCCATCATCATCATCCATCATCATCACCATCATCATCCATCTATTATCATCATCCATCATCATCCATCATCATCACCATCATCATCATCCATCCATCATCATCATCCATCATCATCCATCCATCATCATCCATCATCCATCATCATCATCCATCATCATCCATCCATCAGCATCCATCCATCAGCATCCATCAGCATCCATCAGCATCCATCCATCCATCATCATCATCATCATCCATCATCCATCATCATCATCCATTATCCATCCTCATCATCATCATCACCATCATCACCATCATCATCCATCATCATCCATCATGCATCAGCACCCATCATCATCATCCATCATCATCCATCCATCAGCATCCATCCATCAGCATCCATCAGCATCCATCCCTTATCCATCATCATCCATCATCCATCAGCATCCATCCATCATCATCCATCCATCATCCATCATCCATCATCATCATCATCATCACCATCATCACCATCATCATCCATCCCATCATCAAACATCCATCATCATCATCCATCATCATCATCCATCATCATCCATCATCATCCATCATCATCCATCATCATCCATCATCATCCATCATCATCCATCATCATCCATCATCATCCATCATCATCCATCATCATCCATCATCATCATCATCATCCATCATCATCATCCATCATCATCATCCATCATCATCATCCATCATCATCATCACCATCACCATCATCCATCATCATCATCCATCAGCATCCATCATCATCCATCCATCATCATCCATCCATTCAACACCCATCATCCATCCATCCATCATCCAACATCATCATCAACATCATCATCATCCATCATCAACCATCATCATCCATCATCATCCATCATCATCATCCATCATCATCCATCATCATCCATCCATCATCATCCATCATCCATCATCATCCATCATCATCCATCATCATCCATCCATCCATCATCATCCATCATCATCCATCATCATCCATCATCATCACCATCATCATCCATCATCCATCATCATCCATCATCATCACCATCATCATCCTCCTCCCCCCTTGCTCTCTCCCCCTAACCCCTTCCCTTCTCCCCCTAGGTCCACCTTGCCCCACAGAAGCAAGAACCCACTTCCTTAAGAGCTGTATCCCCCCATTCCCCCATCCCCTGCCCCACATCCCCCCCCCCCAACTTCCCCCTTCCCCAGCCCCACGGACGCCCGCCGGGCCGGCATTCCCGACGCTTGGAATGCCGACGCTCCTGCCCCACGGCGGAAGACTTCACCCATGGTGGGCACGAGGAGATGTGGGGTGTGTGTGTATGGGGGGGGGGGGGGGACACCCCCCAAACCCCCTGACCCCCAACTTTTACCCCCCTTTAACCTTAATGCAGCTCTCTTTTTTGCGCTGTGCCTCAAATCCCAGAGCATTCCGGGCTGGAAAAATAATGGAATGGGGAGGGGTGAAAAAAAAACTGGGAATATTCCATGGGAATTGGGGGAGGGGGGGGACACCCAAAAAAAAAGATGGAAAACCCTTGGAATTTTGCAATAATGACCAAGTGTACTTCAGATAAAAGACCCCCCCCCCTTCCCTTTCCCATCCGAAATTCCCGATTCCTTGGATCCGGAGCATCCTTCCCCTAATCCTGCCCCGTTCCCGCCTCGCCCTTCCCATTGGATGCTGCTGGCGAGGAGGCGGGGAGCTCCTCCAATGGACATAGAGAGAGATGCAGAGGGGAGAGCCGATGGGAATACCGGGATCACTGCATGGATTGGGAATGCTGGGCTCCTCCGTGCTCCCCCCCCCCCCCTCTGTTTTCCATAGGGAAAAGGGGCATTTTCCATGCTTTCCATAGGGGAAACAAGGGGGGGGGGGGGGTATATCCCAATTTTTCCCCTTTCTCCCCTTTTCTTGGGAATGGATCCCATGGGATTTAAGGTGTCCCCCCCCCCATTCCCATCCCAACCTTAACCGCTGTGCCTTCCGATGTCCCCATTGAAGGAGGAAGAGGAGGGGGATGCTGCTGAGAGCATTCCCATTGGGATCAAGGGAAACCTTGGGAATACCGGATGGGATTTGGGGCTGGGCCCCCTTCCTCCTTCCTTCTTCCTCTTCCCCTCCGAGCCTTAGCTGCGTCCCTTGCACTCAATGGAAAAGGGGGGGGGGGGGGTTGGAACATTGCCTGCTGGGCATGGGAATGGGATTGGGATTGGGAATGGGATTGGTCCATCCGCATGCGGGGATGAGGCCCCAAACAAGGATTCCCCATTGGAAGCACCAGCAGCCATCCCAAAGCCGGCATCCCATCCTTTGGGATATGCCTCCGGGCTTTGCCCAAGAGCTTGGAGCAGGGATGGGTCGGGAATCAATCAGCCTCCCACTCCTATTGGCTGAGCGCTCGGACCCAGCATCCCTTGGGATGCCAAGGGATGGATTGGGAATCAATCAGTGCTTCCCACTCCTATTGGCTGAGGGCTAGGACCCAGCATCCCTTGGGATGCGCTGTGGGATGGATCGGGAATCAATCAGTGCTTCCCACTCCTATTGGCTGAGGGCTAGGACCCAGCATCCCTTGGGATGCATTCCGGGATGGATTGGAATCAATCAGTGCTTCCCACTCCTATTGGCTGGGAATAGGACCCAGCATCCCTTGGGATGCGCTGTGGGATGCATTAGATGGACCGGGAATCAATCAGTGCCTCCCACTCCTATTGGCTGAGCGCTAGGACCCAGCATCCCTTGGGATGCATTCTGAGATAGGATCAGATCCCTTGGGATGCATCAATCAGTGCCTCCCACTCCTATTGGCTGAGCGCTCGGACCCAGCATCCCTTGGGATGCATTCCGGAAGCAGGGATGGATTGGGAATCAATCAGTGCCTCCCACTCCTATTGGCTGAGGAATAGGACATCAGATCCCTTGGGATGCATCCCAGGATGGATTGGGAATCAATCAGTGCTTCCCACTCCCATTGGCTGAGGAATAGGACATCAGATCCCTTGGGATGCATTCCGGAAGCAGGGATGGATCGGGAATCAATCAGTGCCTCCCACTCCTATTGGCTGAGCGCTCGGACCCAGCATCCCTTGGGATGCATTCCGGAAGCAGGGATGGATTGGGAATCAATCAGTGCCTCCCACTCCTATTGGCTGAGGGCTAGGACCCAGCATCCCTTGGGGGATGCGCTGTGGGATGGATCAGGAATCAATCAGTGGTTCCCACTCCTATTGGCTGAGGAATAGGACCCAGCATCCCTTGGGATGCATTCCGGGATGGATTGGGAATCAATCAGTGCTTCCCACTCCTATTGGGAAGCCCAAGAAGACCCCCCCAAAAAATGAAGCCTTTTTTACCCAAAACTGCCTTTTTTGACCCAGGAATGACGGTGGCAAAGAATTCCCGGTTTTTTTTTTTCCTTGGAATCCCGAAAAATTCCCCCTTTATTTTGCTATTCCCGACAGAAAGAGAGGTTATTTTCCCATGGGGTTTAGGGAAAGAGGGGAGGTGGGTGTTGGGGGGGGAAACGGCCGGAAATCCATGGAAAAATCATGGAAAAGCGTGGAAAAAGCATGGAAAACCATGGGAAAAGCATGGAAAAACCAGAGGAAACGGTGGAAAATCGTGGAAAATCCAATCGAAACTTGAAGGGGGGGGGGAATCCATGGGAAATGATGGAAAAGCATGGAAAACCATGGGAAACGGGTGGAGAAGCAGAGGAAAAACGTGGGGGGAAAAATGGGAAAGCATGGAAAATGCTTGGAAAACCATGGAAAACGGTGGAAAATCGTGGGAAATATGGAAAAGCATAAAAAAAACCATGGAAAACGGGGGAAATCCATGGAAAACGGGGGAAATCCATGGAAAACTCGGGGAGAACGTGAACCCATGGCAAACCATGGAGAAAGCCTGTCGAGCCATGGAAAACCATGGATAAAAGAAGGAAATCCATGGAAAACCCATTGGAAACCCATGGAAAACTATGTTAAAAGAAGGAAATCCATGGAAAATCATGTTAAAAGAGGGAAATCCATGGAAAACCCATTGGAAACCCATGGAAAACCATGTTAGAAGAAGGAAATCCATGGAAAACCCATTGGAAACCCATGGAAAACCATGTTAAAAGAAGGAAATCCATGGAAAACCATGTTAAAAGAAGGAAATCCATGGAAAACCCGTTGGAAACCCATGGAAAATCATGTTAAAAGAAGGAAATCCATGGAAAACCATGTTAAAAGAGGGAAATCCATGGAAAACCCATGTTAAAAGAAGGAAATCCATGGAAAACCCGGAAACCCATGGAAAACCCAAGGAAAAGCATGTTAAAAGAGAAATCCATGGAAAACCATGTTAAAAGAGGAAATCCATGGAAAACCCATGTTAAAAGAGGGAAATCCATGGAAAACCCATTGGAAACCATGGAAAACCGTGTTAAAAGAAGGAAATCCATGGAAAACCCATTTAAAAGAAAAGCCAAGGAAAAGCATGTTAAAAGAGGGAAATCCATGGAAAACCATGTTAAAAGAGGGAAATCCATGGAAAACCCATTGGAAACCCATGGAAAACCATGTTAAAAGAAGGAAATCCATGGAAAACCCATGTTAAACTATGGAAAAAGAAGGAAATCCATGGGAAAAACCCTGGAAAAAACAGGGAAATTTATGGAAAACCCATGCCAAGCCATGGAAACCATGGAAATCCATGGAAAACCCATAGAAAACCCTGGAAAAAAATGGGCAAATCCATGGAAAACCCTGAAAAAACTAGGAAATCCATGGAAAAAACCATGTTAAAATAAGGAAATCCATGGAAAAGCAGGAAATCCATGGAAAACCCATGTCAAACCATGGAAAACCCTGGAAAAAAACAGGGAAATCCATGAAGAAAACTGTGTGCAATTAGGGAAATCCATGGAAAACCCATGCCAAACCGTGGAAAAAAGAAGGAAAACCATGGAAAAAATCGGGAAATTCATGGAAAATTGGGAAATCCATGGAAAATTCGTGCCAAACCATGGGAAAGAAAGGAAAACTATGGAAAAAGAAAGGAAAACCATGGGAAAATCGGGAAATCCATGGAAAAATAGGGAAAACCATGGAAAAATAGGGAAAACCATGGAAAAAATTGGGAAAACCATGAAAAAATCAGGAAAATCATGAGAAAAATAGGGAAAAGCATGGAAAAATAGGGAAAACCATGGAAAAATAGGGAAAACCATGGGAAGAAAAAGGGAAAACCATGGAAAAAATTGGGAAATCCATGGAGAAATAGGGAAAATCATGGGAAAAATAGGGAAAATCATGGGAAAAATAGGGAAAACCATGGAAAAATAGGGAAAATCATGGAAAAAATAGGGAAAACCATGGAAAAATCAGGGGGAAAAATAGGGAAATC